>NW_008751663.1:1032070-1049994 GCF_000715545.1 Opisthorchis viverrini
AAAATCCACCCCATCCCCATCCCCAAACCAATTGTCCCAGCACCCTTGGATAACACAGGTGAACGAAATCTGTGAACGACCCCAGAAGGAATTTTCCATTAAGGTGTCCTAGACTGAAGAAGCAAGGACGAAAAAATCCGGGTTCATCATAAAAACGAACCCCCCCTAACCAGTCTATCGTAAATCTTAGTTATCCCCACTAATCAACAAACAGGAACATCAGACTGAACACCCAGCACTGATCACGTCACCAGTCATAAGGAATCTCACGGATTGGTCCCCTGACGGCCTTAAAAACCCAATCAACCTACTTACTTACTCACTTGGCCTGACGAAGCTTTTGTGTCAAAAGCGAAATGTTGCCCAGCAATAAATCCACCGACTGTTTACCAAACCCCTCTGAAATGGAAACAGATTCTACTATCAAACGTCGAACCTGGTGATATCTTCACCTCCAGGCGATTCCTTTGTCCCGTTAGGCGATTTCGGGACTCGGGGTGGCAAGGACCGGGGAACATGGAAGAACACAGTAGGGCCATTTGTAATCGGATCACTCGAGGACAACGGTGAGAGGCCACTAACGATGTGTACGGCATTCGAACTGTGAATAACACAAGTGTGCTTCAATGTGGGGCGGACATCGCATGTCAAGTGAGAACGTTCAAGAAATAGCACCATTGTGAATTAAAGGGAACCCCGGTTAATGTCCTGATAACTAAAATAATGCATGGCGCTGAATTCAATACGGCCTTTTTGGTATATGGAAAATATGCACGTCGTGGAAAACGAGAAAACTCATTCAACCTATACTTAAAAAAGCTAAAGAACGGGGAACCTGCAAGAAAGTTTTGCGAAACTTTAATGGTTGACTACGTCCAGCACATATCCAGACGGCCATCTTAGATGCACTTGGATTATAGCAAGAGCGCAGACGAGATTTGTTTGATAAGAATGGCCCACTGATATCCGTCTCGATTCGGGAGAAGAAATTGTCTTTCGTCAAATTACTCCAAGATCCGACAAATAGGGCGCCCGATAGGAGCCCAGAAGCACCAAGACGAAGTCCCTCAAACAACTCCAGGGAACATAAAGGAATGATGAACTGGAAAGAGAGAAGTGTCTACTCATGAGCGCTTTGGTCGCAATGAATCCTCTGTCGCATCGAAGGAAACATATAGACTTAAACTACAGTGTCTTTGGCTAATAGAGGACGAACTAATTGGTGAAAACCAACCATGCCGGACGAAGTTCTGGCAGCCTGGAAACATTAATTTCCAACATCACTCAACCAGTCAAGAGATATCGACTTCGATTATGTTATTCACAGTGAATGAATTGACCACGGGAACAGGACTGCTGAGAACCGCAAACCGTCTGCTAAATGGGAGAGCAGCGAGATTGGACGGTTTACTCGAGGAGATTTTCAATCTAGAAGGACGGATACTGCAGAATGGAGTTTTTCACCTGCTAGCAGAGTTTGGGAGACGGATGTCTCGCAATATTTTAAGGGTGCACCAATTATTCCATTGTATAAAGAGAAAGAAACCTGATGGAAGTCGAAATTAGTCTTTTGCGCACAGAAGGCAAGCGTACTGGTTCTTATTCTGTTCAATCAAGAGGTCGGTAGCATTATAGAGGGAAACGTTCTTGAAGAGCCCTGTGAATTTTCAAGCGATGAAACTACAATTCATCTTTTTTTTCCACAATACAAATCCAGGAAAAGTCTCATGGATGAATTTAACCGCCCTAAGAAACGTTTGTGAACTGGCACAAAGCCTTTCAATCGGTCAACGGAAAAACACTGTGGATCGTCCTATGATGATTCGAATGTCCCGACAAGTTTGTTGACCCCATAAAAGAACCTTTACACTGGGATGAAAACCCGGAACTACCTGGAAGTAGTATTCAATCATCTGTGCAAAACTGTCAGTCACTGCGAAGGGGATGGTTATCTGTTCAGTTCGAAGCATCCTCTGGCCAAAACGCTGCTGCACGACAGACCGTATGTTGCTGTTCTTAGATAACCGATACTTGTTTTTCATTCCGAACAGGGCTTGCAGCGATTGACTGTGATGTTCGCTTAAGTAGCATCTCACGTTGGTTTAAATGAAAATATTTCTGAAACATCTATCTTTTATCGGCCTAACTGAGGATTCAGCATAAAACATGTACTCTGAGAGTTGCCTGTGAGATAGCACGCTGCCCGTAGTTGGTTGCCTTGATAAAGGTGTCCGGAGCACTCTACAGTTGCGCTTAGACCTGAAGAGACCCCAACGCTTTATAGGCGGTATGTTCGGTTTATTTAGCGATTTCACTTGCAAGGTCTTCAGACAAGACTTCGGAACAAACGGAGTGACAAAATTCCTGATATCTAGGTCCTTCCGAGAACAAACATTATTGCGTTTAAATGCAAAGCCAACTCCGCTGGTTATGGTACTCAAAACAAATAGCTGAAAGCCGCACCCCGGAACAAGCAACTACTGATTCAAAATTGGGGGAGCTCAGAACCCCTCTATGGGAACAGTCTTTAGGTGAATTTTCAAAACTTTTGCTTCCACTGTAGATTTCCAGAGGACTTAGCACTCAACACGACGTTGTGGAGGGCGACAATGGAAGGTGTGGGAAATAACCGACTTCCCCAACGACACATTGGTAACACCAAGTACTAATCAATCGACAGTCCTTTTGTAATGAATGATCGAATGATCGGAACGATATAAAGTTCACCTGGGTCATAGCCACACTGCCCTCTGTCTTTTTGAAAAAAATGTAGGCATATGAAAAGGTGTCTTCTAACTCAAGTAAGCGCTCAACGCCGAAGAAAGAAGTGCACGTCCCACAATTGAATGTGAAAGGAAGAACCTGGTTTTTCTTCAGTAAAAACAACTAGATTATGTTTCTGGAGTTCGGTTAGAAGGGCTTGTATCGACCAAGCCCCAGAAGTCGGGTTAATTCTTTTCCACAACCTGCAACCTAAAAATGAAACCACCGAGAATTCGGTTGACTGGTTTCCTCGTTGTCATTTGAGATCTGAGGAAAGGACACCAGAAAATTATTCACCCTCAATTTCGTGCACATATCTCATCAACATCAGCTCAACAATTACATCGAATTACCAAATTCCTCAGGCGTCATAAGGTCAGGAATTTTTCATTTTGAATAAGTTAACAGATAAGCAAGGAATATCATTGAGCTCACCTGCTACCAGAAGTGATTCGATGTCCCTTCATGTCTCAAGGCACTTCTTCCAAATTCACGGCATCTCCAGGGTTTTTTTTACTGTTGTTCGAGTCACCTGGGTGAAACGACATTAAAGGACTAACTTCCTTTAGTTTATTAAGCCACCACCGGGTAGCTGAAGCAAAGATGTCATATTCCGTGTCAGGCGCTCAGTGACGGCAATAGAGAGAAAGACGATGTCCATTAGCCAAAGCAAGTGTCTCTTCGAATCTCTCATTTACGTACCAGACTTGATCAACCGCGCACGAAACACGCTGCACGCCCTATACGATCTTTTCTTCACCAAGTACGCCGTTTATCTTTGGAATATGTTTCTCAAAGTACCGAAGCACTTTGTTAAAGATAAACAAAGAAAGCCTGTCACTCTTATCCGCGTTACTTACCTTCGATTTGTATTGTTCAAAAAATCACGGTCATCAGTCCTATAAAAGTGACCAGGAATGACCGTATGCAGCTGACTCGATGCAACCTATTCAAAATAACATATGTATATGATGTAATCTACAACCGCGGCACAGGGCTTGGTTGTTGCCCCTCTCACAGACACCTTCTCGGTTAAACCACTTCCCTATTCAGCATCTTTGTGCGAATTTCGTCACTTTCCTTGAATCTGTGCAGTAATCCCTCACTGTATGTTAGATTTTTTACGATAACCAAAGTTCATGATGGAGATCAGGGTAAAATTTCCCATAATTTTACCTACTTGTGTTTCTTCTCTCTCTCACACAAAATAGGTAGTCTGTTGTGACAGTGTGTACTGATTGCTGGATTACAGTATCATTTTGACGAATTTCGGCGTCCTGTTCTCGTAACTGTAAGTAAAGAGTATCTCCATTTCATTGCTCAGAATGCCACGTGTAACTGATCGTGTAGACTTGCCTTGCTTAATTGTTTTTGCTTTGTTGGACGTGGGGATGTTTAACATAAAGACTTGTATGATTTTCTGGCTTATTACGAGCGCACTTTGGCGCTGGAGACAAAAAAAGCAAGAAAATGAGCCAAGTGCGTAACAGGTTCATATTTATGAAGCTACCACACCATTTTTCACATATATACCCACGTTCACTGCAATGAAGGCTCACTTTCCCGACGTTTGGCAGTCCCGAAGCATTTGCACCGATTTTGTTCGTCTGAAGTTTCAAGACATGACCCATTGCAGCCGTCCCTCAACCGCCCGAACCAGCGTCTGGTATATGAGGTGAGGACATCTTTGGAATGTCTAACACTGATTACTGGTGAGTGAGTGAAAGTTGGAATGACTGGGGTTACAATGAGAGCTACTGTTCCGAAGTTCACACGCGTCTGGAGGTAATGGACGGAAGTATACAGAATTTCGGTATTACGAAAGTCCACCTTAATTTTATCTTCCATAAACTGTCATCACAACCCCAGATGGTGACCAAACGTCTCTGCTCCGGATCAAGATGATTCTGTGCTTTACTGTTCACCAGGATCCTGATGGTATCACTCAATCTTCCCTAGACTGCTGTTAAAAATTTTTGGCATCCTCTTCAAATGTTTCATTCACCCTGCGTATAATCAAACGCTTCATACCGCGCTACGCAACCTCATTTCTGCCACCGTACTCTGGCTAATTACTCTCGTTCAGCTACCCGTACCATTGCGCGCTATATTTACACGTAAACAAACTGTGTAGGTCACCTCAATTCAGGGGCTTAGATACAAGACTCAAATTCTAATTTTCTCCAAAGCAACGGCTTCAGGAAGATGACGTATTAGTGCTTGTACGGATTGTCTCGGAAAACTGAACTTGGCTGTACAAGCAGCACCGTCGCACTGAAGACCTGGGTTGACAGTAGTTGATGTCATGCAATGAAAGGTAAGTTGTTATGTAACTGAGTGCATTTGCCATGATCTATCCAATTTAGGTTCAAGTAAAACAAAAGGTTGACGGGACTTCGGAGGATGCGACTACCTGATGGGCTCCAGGAAGGACGGCACCGGTTGAAGAGTTTTCAGCAAACTTGTGAGTAGTTTCTTCTATAAAACACCATTTATTTTGCTCAGTGGATACAGATGCATTAGCCCTTGTGCATTCGCTTGTCATTGGTGTATGGATCACCTTTGATTCCTAGTACTTGACGAAACCCACATTGAATTCGGGCAAGATTACCGGATTGTAAGAGCCCGGAAAGTTGGAAAGAATGAAAAAAGGCCAGATATTTAGCTGAACAAAATCCTCCGTCATATTAATATCCGAGTTCCAGCGGATTTTCGGTATGTAGTCCAACATGCATGATCGAAGTAACTCTTGACCGGTTGACCAAGTGAAGCGCGTCAGCGAACGATTCCATGCTAGCAAAGACAAAATGGGCTCATTTGGGTGTAAGATGGCGGGTCTACATCAATCACTCCTTAAATCTCCACCCATCCTAGACAAAGTGCACCACTGGATCTCAAGTGCCTCTTATGAATGCTTGAATAGTGTTTGTGCACATGTTCATACGAATGACGGTCACACAGGACAAGAGCTGTTCGGGTACTGGATTAATCTGATTAATCTGAATGAATAATGTCTCCACGTTAGAGTGGATAAACCAAGGCGATATAACAAGTGTATTAATATTACTAAGATTAAAAATTCTGTCTCACTTTCGGGTGAACTATGACTATCGGTAGCCGAGTAGACATGCCAAAACCACATGGCCGAGGCAAATCAAAGGACGAAATCACGGGGTTTTTCAAGCTCCATTTGTGTAAGTCAATACAAGGTTATGGTAATACTGTAAAGAAACAAATAGAGATGGGTGACGAATTAAATATTCCACTTCTGTACAGTGTCTGTCGTTCCTTAAAATGCGAGGAAATTGTAGATACTAATAGCATGCAAAGAAACGCAATCGAAGATGCATACTGTTTAAGACCTGGTCCGAAATTCACTTTCGTAGCGGTATATGCAACTACGAAGTAGTAAATTGTACCACCAAGACACGCTCTATTGTAATTCAAAGAGGACAGGAGCTAATGGGTAATTGAATTCGCCTCTGGTCGGGTCTGAAAACGGCTACTTATGGGAAGTATGCAGAATGAACTGTTATTCATCTTTCTAAGCGTGGCAACCCACGGAAAAGGTGTAATGTGTAGACGGGTTGAAGGTTTGTCCTTTGCGGAGTCCCTTGTTTTTAAGTCGGTCTGCAATGTCTGACTTTTTTTACTGTCTAATAGAAGGACGTCAGGAAAACGACACTCTGTCAGTTGTTGTTCGTTTGATGTGTTCCAGCCCAGAAATTGAAACGGAAGTTGCGAGCAAAACGTGCAATTTCAGTGCCCTTATCTCCTTGTTCAGTAACCAAAATTATCGGAACCAAAAAGCGCCACTCACGTAATTTATCACGAAACGGTCTGTACAGAATATGCTTATAGCTCATAAAAAGATTGTATGGAGTTCATCCTCAATGATGGAAGTAGTATCAAGCATTGATCGGATCATTAGATGATCGATACGACTTTGACGGTTTACGCTACTGCCAGCAGCCACACACTTAAACAAGTTTCCGCAGTGATTCACAGCCACTGATCGTTTAACGACTATGGATAATGAGTAAACTTACGAGACTGTACCTTGCACCTGTTCATTCAAATGCGTATGGCATTATATGGAGCAAATCTGAACGTGGATTTCGTTGATGTGGTGTGGGCTGCGACCGGCCGATTTAACGGAATACAGGGTATCAGAGGCGATAAAGCGTAACTCAGGTCACCAACCATTTGTGTTCAGATCACTGTTAACCATGCTCTTTTGTACAGGATATCCTCGTAAAACGACTTGATGCAGTGATCCTTGTTGAAGAATGTTCAATACGACTTAACTCTTGATGTGGATTTCAAATGAACGTCCAACGGTCGGGCATCATAGGTACAGCATCGCAGCAGACCCGCCCACCAACAAGCTTGCCTTCTTGTGGGTTGTCACTACGCCTGCACGAACGTCGTTTCCCGAATCGATGATTCCATTTCCCTCTAATCCTACTTGGAAAACGTGCTTCAGAAATGGTGTGCCAAAGTAACATGAAGTTGGTTACCGAAATACCGGATGCTGCATGGCCTTCCTGGCCCATTTCACATGGCCGACTCCTCTTCTAAGGAGACTGGACATCAGATGCAGCCGTTCTACTGGTGAACATCTTCTGTAGCACTGGCGTATTCTGTCATAGATTCAACTATTGTACAATTATATCTTTGCTCATACTTGGTTGCGGGATCAGTCAGCAGGGCGACTTAGAAAGCACGAGTCATGTGATCCAGCGACATTTAGTTGTTTATCTGCTCTACCCTACCTTGAGTTACTTGCGGAATGGGAATGCACCGACACGTAAGCCGAAGTTTGCATCGCCCTGATGTGACAGACAGTGATATGTATTAAGACCATTGCTTTAGGTGAAATAACGCGATTCCTGACCGTTTCTGCACCTTTCTTCAGACTTCCTAGGCAATGCGCTCAACCTCTACATTTCCCCATACATTTCGACAACTGACATGTTCAGTACCATATAACTTGTTCCATTTCCTCTCGGATCTCGGTTTATTCATTTGGCCACGTCAGTGAAATAACGACTTCATTTGTATATGGACAACACTGAATCATCAATGGAACACCTGAAAACGTCGAATTCAAAGAAGAGACAGACTAACCAGCCGTATGTGCATAGTCGCACATACCACTCCCTCTAATAAGTACTAATATTCCAGCTAACGCCTTCGTGGGCTCAGTCATATTGTAGCTAGTAGTCACTTAAAAATGTACGTATTCGTCTGACATCCTGGGTTGATATATCTGAGGCACAACAAATGTCGTTTTGCGGGTTTTGTAGTTTCACTAGTTCAGCGTGATGTGTTCTTCATTTGTGTGCCTGCTCAGCACAACTGGAAACATTGAGTACCATCAAAACATGCTTTTCGGTCATTTCGAACTGGAGCAAACTACCTATTGACCCCTGCCAATCCGAATACGGAAGCTTTTTGCGAGTGCCTCTAATGAGAAAGATTGCACTCATGAAAAAAACCTGCATAAACTGAGTCTTCCGCGTCCCCTGACCGTCAGTATTGTTTTCGAATTTGTATTCAACTAAACTGAAAGGCACATTTTGATGTATTACACAGACAGTCGCCTAAACTGGTGACAGCTAGGAGTCAAATAAGTCACCCAGATGGGGCTCAGGGAAGAACATATGGTGAATCTAAGCTCTTTCGGGATATACACACTTTCAAATGGTTCAAGAAACAAGTCGCAATGATTGTCATCGTACAGTCTCCCGAGGAATCACCTTTATTAAGGGTGTATAAATCGCTTGTTAAGCAGGTGGTTCAAGTGAATGGGTTACGTCAAACTTTACTGAACATGTCATGTTCACCGGTAGGTATAATCCCTTGGGGTGCATCAAAAGGAGACCTTCATTCGGGGGAAGACCGTAATCATCCAAAGTAAGGTGGCTTCTCTCATTGGGGAATATAACTGGAACTGGGTTGGACATTCGCTTACGCTACAGCCAAGAAAAATCTCGCTGATTATTACCTGACCAAAAGTGCTAGCTTTGAGGAATCCGTCGTGTAACTTCCTGTTTTTCTTCTATCTGACTGCTTAAAATCAGGGGAGAAATAATCGGTCACAAGCGGTTATATCACTGGGCCTCTGTCGGTAGTCTGGTAGTCCAAGCCGGTTCGCACGGAGCCGGCTGTGGCGCTACGTGTAAACCTATATGGCCAATGTGGACAGGTGGGAATATCTGTCGGTATCAGTCCGTATAATGAGGGGAATAACGATAGCACAGGATATTGCTTTTCAGCAAGAAGTTGTTCACTTCATCGTGTGAAGCGTAATACTTAGGGTACTTTGGACAATTTTGTATTGCGCCAAATTCGGTAGGTAATTCTTCTGGTTTTATGCATCGGGAAGTAACTTGGAGCACCTTGTAAGTGCTACTCGGATTCTTAATGACGAGCTGATGAGTATTCCCGTTCTGGAAAATTCTTCTGCTCCGTATTATATTTGATTTCGCGCACACAACCATAGAATGTAACGGACTGACATCCTAGGCGCTGTGCCTAAGGGCTTCCGTTCGTGTAGTATACCACATTGTGTAACACGCTGTAGTAATATATTAATTTCCTGATAACACGTCCTGGTTTTCAAGCATTTTGGCTAAATCTCCTGTTATGCATGAGATAAATCCAGAATGCGTTTTTTCGCTTTATGACTTGTTCGCCACTCGGACCTCGTAGATATCCGACCATTTTATACATAATTATTAGCTATTTTCCTGTAAAGAGACCAAATATTTACAAGTGGAGCTGTTGTACTTAATATCAAATTACAAGCATCACTTTATACAACAGAATTTGGAGTCCATTACCGTTTCAGGATTGCTTCATTTTATGGTGATACCTGTGAGGTCTTCAGTGTGGTTATCTGACTTCCTGAAGAAGGCCCACTGAGATAAATTGTCACTCCATGTGTACAGGACTTACAAATTTTTGTGGTGCACTAGATTCTGAGTGAAACGCTTGGACAACCATTTTTGTTTTGAAGTCTGGAAGAAGAGTATCGTAAAAAAGAGGTGGTCAATTTGGGACAAGCAATCCAGAGCACATTTTCTCCTGAGTTGGACTGGTCACTTAGATGCAGCAGGCTTCCACAATCTGGCGTGTAGCTTATGCCACTGGTGTGTCTTAGGTATTGTGATAACTACTCTATCGCAAGATCACTGCTTTATAGAATCTACTAGAATAGTACCTCAAAAGACCAAACCTGGACAGAAACTGGTAGCGCAAATGTCATGAACAAACAAGTTCACGAGGATCCTATCCTGTAAACTGGACCTAATCAGGAGCACCAAAGCTCTCTTACGCTACTCTGTTGAATCGCTTCCTACCTACCTCGCAGTTTGCACATTTCCTAAGAAGATATACAACAAAATCCATCTCGGTAAACGGCACACTGGCATATGTGCCGCTGCAGTCTACGCTTTCGTAGTTTCGGCGAATTCCCTAAAGATTAAAGGTTATGAGAAGTTAACGACCTAAGACCTGAAGACACCACAAGTTGTCCATTGACAGAGATCACTTTTCGCATCAAGTAACATCACAACCTATACTGTAGACAAATACTAGAGACCCAGTGACATGCCACAATGACGTAAGTTGAAGGGTGGGACTTTTCGTATTCATGCACTGACTTAACCAGATACATCTCGGCGTCCATCGTAGATAAATAGCAGTCAAAATGCGATCCACAACTCCGCTTTATAAGAGAGGTGGTTCTTGGTTGGAGGGACGGGAGCATGGGGGGAAAGCTCTATCTCCATTTTGGAGGCTTCGACATTTCGCCCATAAGTCTAGTGGAAGCTTTCGCCAGGAACAAAAGAGGTGGCCATCTATGGATTGTCGCTATATAATCAAGGAATTCAACGGGGCCTCTGTTGAATGTCTCGTTAACGCCAACTTGATCTGAAAATGATTGTATCTTGTCACTTTATTAGTGGTTAACGTCCAAGTAGATGGCTGGAAACTCGGGGTGTGTGTCTAATTGGCGAGCCACAAGGACAAAGTCAGCAGTAAGCCGTCAAAGAGTTTTTACCAAACCTATGATCCATGTTATATTTGGTTGTTGGCGGTTGGGACTAGTATGCAGACTTATTGTGTTGTACTTGTGTGTGCAAGTCACGGATGTGCAATAATATTAAACATGTGGGTCAGCAAATCCAAAATATCTTGGACGATTCTATGCCATTCCCACTTTTGAAAAGAAAACACCAGGATATATATGAGTGTTCACCTACCTGGTGTGATATGCTCCCAACTGGTCACCCTCTTTCAACGCAACCCCGCCGTTAAGAGACCATTTTCGATCTCTGCGAAGACGGGAGAGACAGTGCGCGGCGGTCCGACTATACAAATAATTAATATTTCTCATCGGAGATCACAAGAAAGAAAAGAGACACCTGACCTCCCCAGCCAGGGCAACTCCGCCCCCTAATCAACAAGTACGATTAGTGATAATACGTAGACTTTTCAAGACCTGTTGGTGATCGTGTTTTCTAGTCGGAGCTTGTTTGCAACATGTACCTTGAACTGGTATGTCACATTTTTTTGGCAACAGTATTTCGTCAACACAGAGAGTGCAGAACAACAAGCGTGAAAACAATAAACCCAGCTTTTGGAACTGAACAGGTTTCACTCGTATATTGTTTAGTCAACGTTCATGTTGACACACAACTGTGCGCTGGTAGGCAGTCTATTGAACTGTGGCTGTAAATCGACTTTCCTTGTTGCACTCGGCAGAGCGGCAACAGTGTACCTCGTCAGTTTCATTGTTTGACTACAAAAACAAAAAAGCGACCTCGAAATGATCATCTCTTTGAGGAAGGTTCAGCTGCAAGAATATCGACAACTAAAGAGCTCACGGATTCATTGGGCTATTCATATGGTTGACTAGACATGAGTCGCTACATAGGAGGTTCTACACGCCATCTGGTTCTCAGTGGGCCAGAATAAAGCAACTTGATCTCAAGACCATAATACCGAGGATACTCTTTTCTTGCTGACTTTTACTCGATACAGGATCTTTCAAAGCTACCTGAATATCTCGAATATACATTCATTTGCAAACTAATTTGGTTTTTTCGAGAGACTCACCTGAAACCCAACTGAACCTCTCGTTTATGCTGTTCTCAGGCAACTGAATGCGCTGCACCAGGCCGCCTCATGTTTCAATCACTACGATATTTGAAATATCGCGATACATGTAAATCGTTGTCGATGGATTTTTCAGCAACCTATGAGTAGTACATTACAAAGACCTACCTGAATTTCATCAGAAACTGTTGATTATTTGGTGTGCGACTAATGGGTGGCGAAAAAGGTGCAACCTAAACTCTGCAAATAAGCCACACGGAAATGCATACCAACACAGTCTTTCCGATTTTAAGTCCGTAGGTTGAGTCCCCGAATAAAATCAGTGGACCCACGGATGACTTTCGTTTGTTCAATTTGGTCGGACTAGAGTGATGTTACCATTCCGAAACCGAGGCCAATGAACCCGGGCAGATTCATACGCCCCGAAAGAGTCCAAGGAATGGCGTGTTTCTTTGTGGCGTTGGTAGCCTGTCTAGCCCCAAACCTTGTGCTAGCAAAACACATAAATCCCTAATAATACCTAGCACTCCGACTTTGAGAGCAAACCAATGGGGCATAACAAGGTTAGAAAAAGTTGAAATATACTGGAACAAGTGTCAATACCGACCCACACGTGGATTTTGTTTTCATTAATCGAAGCGCTTGGGTCAGAAGAGTGCGGAATAAATTTTGTTAGCAAACAATCAGTGCTTCGGGGTTAGTTTCATTGATATCACTGTGTATTTTGAACCAATGACAATGGTAACACCACCCAACAAGTAGAGTGAGCCTTCTCAAGAGATTTCTGCATCCTGGGGGTCGTTCCTTGACTTTCCGTTATTTGTTGATCTTTGAGTGAAATAGCTTCAATAAAATTAGCTACATGGTCTGAGTAAGGCAGAAGCTCTTTTATGGANGGATACTATTTTCTTGCTGACTTTTACTCGACACAGGATCTTTCAAAGCTACCTGAATATCTCGAATATACACTCATTTGCAAACTAATTTGGTTTTTTCGAGAGACTCACCTGAAACCCAACTGAACCTCTCGTTTATGCTGTTCTCAGGCAACTGAATGCGCTGCACCAGGCCGCCTCATGTTTCAATCACTACGATATTTGAAATATCGCGATACATGTAAATCGTTGTCGATGGATTTTCAGCAACCTTATGAGTAGTACATTACAAAGACCTACCTGAATTTCATCAGAAACTGTTGATTATTTGGTGTGCGACTAATGGGTGGCGAAAAAGGTGCAACCTAAACTCTGCAAATAAGCCACACGGAAATGCATACCAACACAGTCTTTCCGATTTTAAGTCCGTAGGTTGAGTCCCCGAATCAAATCAGTGGACCCACGGATGACTTTCGTTTGTTCAATTTGGTCGGACTAGAGTGATTGATGTTACCCGAAACCGAGGCCAATGAACCCGGGCAGATTCATACGCCCCGAAAGAGTCCAAGGAATGGCGTGTTTCTTTGTGGCGTTGGTAGCCTGTCTAGCCCCAAACCTTGTGCTAGCAAAACACATAAATCCCTAATAATACCTAGCACTCCGACTTTGAGAGCAAACCAATGGGGCATAACAAGGTTAGAAAAAGTTGAAATATACTGGAACAAGTGTCAATACCGACCCACACGTGGATTTTGTTTTCATTAATCGAAGCGCTTGGGTCAGAAGAGTGCGGAATAAATTTTGTTAGCAAACAATCAGTGCTTCGGGGTTAGTTTCATTGATATCACTGTGTATTTTGAACCAATGACAATGGTAACACCACCCAACAAGTAGAGTGAGCCTTCTCAAGAGATTTCTGCATCCTGGGGGTCGTTCCTTGACTTTCCGTTATTTGTTGATCTTTGAGTGAAATAGCTTCAATAAAATTAGCTACATGGTCTGAGTAAGGCAGAAGCTCTTTTATGGACGCAGTAAGCTTCCTCAGTCTTAGTGGGCAAGGGGGGATGATGTGAACCTCCAAGGTGTTCTTCCACTTAAAAGTAATGCACTGTGAGCTTATCCGTCCCTAGCGCACTCTAAAACACTTAATAGCGGGATAACGCGATCGTCAGCACCTCAATGCGGGATTCAACATTGAAAATTTGTTAGTGGCATTTTGTACGGTACGGAGTTGTTTAACTAGTACTTACCTGCAAAATAGTCGCCAATACATAGTTTTCAAAATTTTGCACCTTTTCTTGTGTTGAATGCACATCACTAAATTCACATAATTTGACCAATGTAGCCGCATGTCCTGACCTAAAGGAAGCTTTTAACTAGTGGATGGGATTAATTTCTTCTCAAAGGATAGTCCAGCCATCGATATATTTTGTGAAAGTTCATTTTGCACACCTTTTGTCGCTGCCCTCCCCATGAGTTGACGTCAGTGGCGGCACAAATCCAAAAGGAGCGAGGAAGAGGGCCGGGGAGGGAAAATTCTGTACACTTAAACGACCTTCAAAACGGTGCTTCATGTAGGTACAATTAAAGCACGAAGAGATGCTTGGTCACGTTTGGCTCCAAATGAATGCTCAAAACGTAGCAGACTCATTGTTTACAGCTCTTGGGGAACGTCCATAAGTTGAAACTTTAACCTGTTCCACAGCGGGGATCAGTTAGTCGTGCTGGCCAGGTGCATGGTGATGCCGGCTTTTGATATGGACACAATGACCGAACAGAACAGCAAGACGCAATTTTGTTGCCGGAGTACTAATAACTTCTTTGTGTTGGGGTGTTTTAAGCGGTTTTCACGAGCGTACGGTGGAAAATTTTATTCGTAGTGGAGTTAGGTCTTTGATGGGTAATGAGTTACCGTGAGTTGTCCAACCCCGTGACATTCATTTCGTGTTGCTACTGCGTCTTATTCCAAAGAATGATGTTGTGTTCCTGGCGGAAGTTGCCATCAAGCCAAGTCCAGCTCACTGAAGAATAACTAACCGAATCGTGTGTCAGCAACGTTCATGAAATTCCATAAGCGAATATGAATCAACATCGTATGGCTTTTGCATGATGTGTTTTCATTTTGGAATGTGAAACAGTACGATTTGGGGACTACCTCCAATGTGTTACCCAGTGTCTTTTCTTTTAGGAGTCCTGTGGCACTAAAAATTTACTCCTTTGTGGATATTTCGTCATACGAGGGTTAAATAACCATATTTGGGAACGGAGATGAAATTCTAATCACTCACTGGCTTTCAGAGCCCAAGAGTGGCTTCTCACAGAAGCCAATTGTTCCATCCTCACCTTTTCCACGCGAAACCACGATGACCGATGTGACTCAAAATCTGAGATAGAACCATTAGAATAAAACAACCAGGTGAATGTCTGTTCGATACGTTTCACAGTGCGAGCCAGTACGTCCAACAACAAGTCTTTCTAGACGTAATGCACAACTCATATCGTTGCCGAAAATTCTTCGACAATCCATGACCGCTTTCGGTCTTCTTGGGACTCATCAGGTTGGTGCAACCCTCAAGTTTCCGTCAACCTTACGTTCTACTTGAACGCAGATTGCACGAACTTAGCGAAATACACTCATTTGCAAACTAATTTGGTTTTGTGAGAGACTCACCTGGAACGCAGCTGAATCTCTCGCTTATGGTGTTTTTATATGTGAACAGCCCCCAGACTGAGCTTCATATTTTCGCTACACTGTAACTGCATCTCTTCGTAGGATGGTGAAAGAACTGATATTTAAATTTATGCTAAGTTCACTCCTATTTGTAGAAGTATTGGCGTAAGTGAAATTAGTCAGTCATAGAGGTTCCCTTGATTGTTTGGGTCATCAAGAACTGAAGCGAGTTGCATGAACGATTCACCGATCGCTACTTTAGGTTCACACTAGGTGTAGTTTTACTGAAATTAGGGTGGGTTGAAAGATAATCGAATTCCTAACCCGTGAACGTTGATCAGTTCTAAAGCATCAACCAGTTCGTTTCACTACCGTCTGATGTTTTTGCACAATCCATCTTTTCTCCGAATCGCATGCATCTGAGCCGGGATTCAACAATGCGATGAATTATTTGGCAAATTTTTTATTGCCAAAAAGCGCATCTCACAAATTGGCCACAATGGTCGGTCCGAGCAGCTCCTAATGACTTTCGGTCGCGACTTTCAATTACTAACTAACCCCCTTTTCTTTATGGAGTTGATGGAATGGATCACTACTCTACTCTAAGTTTTGAAGTAATTAGATGCGTGTGAGCTACACTCATTTGCCTTTGCCTCTTTCGTTCTTGATGATAATGAGTAAGATGAGGAAATGATTCTTGACAGTGTTTGATGGATTTCGGAGCTTTTGTCGTTGTGGTGGTGATGCTGTTGATGATGATGACGACATTGTATTCTCCTGACAGCTGTGGACAGGTAATTGGGCGGAAAGGATTATTGTGGGATCTTGGTAATTGTAGACGGTAGCGATCTGCCGAAGGAAATCAGATTAGTTGAGTGTTAAGGCATCGAACGTGTGATGAATGAAATTTGAGTACCCTTCAGGGGAAGAAGGACAACTCAGTTCTTGTGTGATTAGTGGATGCAGAATGCTCTCAGTTTATCAAGCATTAAGCCATCACATGAAAAATTAAGAATTAGGTAGGTGAACTGAGACTTTATGATGGACGGTAAGCGGTTGACGAGTCGTCACATTTTCAAAGTTCTTCGGACGCCTCATATAAGGTTTATTCCTTATGTATGTGTGCGGAAACGATATTGTTGTATATGAATGGATCTCAAAAGCCTAGGTAGAAAAAGGCATTTCACCGCGCAGTATGCGGTCATAAAGAGTTAAGTAACACAACGCCTTGCCTAGATGAAATAAAGGCAAAAGGGTTACTAAGTTCACCATTAAACTTCAGATTTTCAAGGTCAGATTACTTCTTCACTTTAAATTAAATGTCAACCGGATCCCTTAACAATTTTCATATTCACTTTGGGTGGCAATGAATAAACTATTCACCAGGCTTTCAGACGAATTACTCAAACTTGAGGAAAGTTTTTACGTTATGGAATAATTTTGGAAGATACTCTTCGAGAATATCTGTATAGCATTCTTAGTTATCCATCGAATTGATGACCATCACTGTGGTTGCTATAGTATGCACAGGTTAAAACAAGGTGCCATAAAAGCTGTACTCAAATGTTGTATTATGCGGCTTAATGAACTGTTTATTACTGCATACATTCTCCTTATCTTGTCCTATACAGTCAGTTATTGCACCTATTTCCGGTTTGACACCATAACAAGGTTCACTTAAGCTAAGCAGTTATCACGTGTGTTCAGTTATGACGAATCCCAGTGCCACGATCATAAAACTCCAAGCGACCAAAGTTCACGCAAGGCTGCTGTTGGCTGTTGAATACTATCCTGCTGTTAGGTTCCGAAAAATGAGTGCATGGTCTCAGAAGGGTTCGGTAAACAATCGGCAGTTTTTAACTGGGCTTTTGACATTCAACAATGATCGAATGCACTAATTTGAAAAGGTTTTATTGATTGGTTTTCTGTATGCTTTAAAACCTGATCGAATTCGCGACCTGCAAACTTGGTCTGATGAGGCTTTTGTGTCAAAAGAGAAACTCTACCTAGTTGAAAACTGCCGATCTTTTACCAAGCCCTTCTGAAACGTTTTTGGTGCTCAAACAGTGAATGGTTTGTTCTCTTAGACTACTTAACCCCTGGTATCAGTCTGGTCGACCAACCGGTAGGGCCAATTTATACTTGCCGGAATGCAGCCATGTACCGGCAGGTATCACGCGTCTTGACATGGATCTCCAGCCAGTGTCCCAAACAAACTGACCTGGTTTCGCTCTTTTTTCTCGTGCGCTTTTCAAATTTCCGTCACCTTTGTTTAAACACTCCTCCTGTTGTCCTGGGTCAACCATGATAATTTCGAATCAAAGGAGATGGATTCGAGCTTCGCTCTTATCAGCCTCACTTTCGTGTTTTCTCGTCGGCTTAGCGTAATTCATTCTCCTCGTTTGTGCGCGTTTGCACATGTGAACCTTGAAAAAAAAACGGCAAAACATATAATGAAAGTTTTCCGTGATCTATCGGACAGGAAA
>NW_008751663.1:1050587-1058900 GCF_000715545.1 Opisthorchis viverrini
AATTGTGTCGTGCTGGCCAGGTGCATGGTGATGCCGGCTTGTGATATGGACACAATGACCGAACAGAACAGCAAGACACAATTTTGTTGCCGGAGTACTAATAACTTCTTTGTGTTGGGGTGTTTTAAGCAGTTTTCACGAGCGTACGGTGGAGAATTTTATTCGTAGTGGAGTTAGGTCTTTGATGGGTAATGAGTTACCGTGAGTTGTCCAACCCCGTGACATTCATTTCGTGTTGCTACTGCGTCTTATTCCAAAGAATGACGTTGTGTACCTGGCGGAAGTTGCGATCAAGCCAAGTCCAGCTCACTGAAGAATAACTAACCGAATCGTGTGTCAGCGACGTTCATGAAATTCCATAAGCGAATATGAATCAACATCGTATGGCTTTTGCATGATGTGTTTTCATTTTGGAATGTGAAACAGTACGATTTGGGGACTACCTCCAATGTGTTACCCAGTGTCTTTTCTTTTAGGAGTCCTGTGGCACTAAAAATTTACTCCTTTGTGGATATTTCGTCATGCGAGGGTTAAATAACCATATTTGAGAACGGAGGTGAAATTCTAACCACTCACTGGCTTTCAGAGCCCAAGAGTGGCTTCTCACAGAAGCCAATTGTTCCATCCTCACCTTTTCCACGCGAAACCACGATGACCGATGTGACTCAAAATCTGAGATAGGAACAATTAGAATAAAACAACCAGGTGAATGTCTGTTCGATACGTTTCACAGTGCGAGCCAGTACGTCCAACAACAAGTCTTTCTAGACGTAATGCACAACTCATATCGTTGCCGAAAATTCTTCGACAATCCATGACCGCTTTCGGTCTTCTTGGGACTCATCAGGTTGGTGCAACCCTCAAGTTTCCGTCAACCTTACGTTCTACTTGAACGCAGATTGCACGAACTTAGCGAAATACACTCATTTGCAAACTAATTTGGTTTTGTGAGAGACTCACCTGGAACGCAGCTGAATCTCTCGCTTATGATGTTTTTAAATGTGGACAGCCCCCAGACTGAGCTTCATATGTTCGCTACACTGTAACTACATCTCTTTGTAGGATGGTGGAAGAACTGATATTTAAATTTATGCTAATTTCACTCCTGTTTGTAGAAGTAGTGGTGTAAGTGAAATTAGTCAGTCATAGAGGTTCCCTTGCTTGTTTGGGTCATCAAGAACTGAAGCGAGTTGCATGAACGATTCACCGATCGCTGCTTTAGGTTCACACTAGGTGTAGTTTTACTGAAATTCGGGTGGATTGAAAGATAATCGAATTCCTAACCCATGAACGTTGATCAGTTCTAAAGCATCAACCAGTTCGTTTCACTACCGTCTGATGTTTTTGCACAATCCATCTTTTCTCCGAATCGCATGCATCTGAGCCGGGATTCAACAATGCGATGAATTATTTGGCAAATTTTTTATTGCCAAAAAGCGCATCTCACAAATTGGCCACAATGGTCGGTCCGTCCAACCACTTCCCACTCCACCGAGGCTGACGTTTCCCTCCAAAACACACTAGAGATACAGCAGATAATCAGGCAAGAAGCGTTGGTTCGTTACCGAGCAGCTCATTAGCTAATGACTTTCGGTCGCGACTTTCAATTACTAACTAACCCCCTTTTCTTTATGGAGTTGATGGAATGGATCACTACTCTATGATGAGTTTTGAAGTAATTAGATGCGTGTGAGCTACACTCATTTGCCTTTGCCTCTTTCGTTCTTGATGATAATGAGTAAGATGAGGAAATGATTCTTGACAGTGTTTGATGGATTTCGGAGCTTTTGTCGTTGTGGTGGTGATGCTGTTGATGATGATGACGACATTGTATTCTCCTGACAGCTGTGGACAGGTAATTGGGCGGAAAGGATTATTGTGGGATCTTGGTAATTGTAGACGGTAGCGATCTGCCGAAGGAAATCAGATTAGTTGAGTGTTAAGGCATCGAACGTGTGATGAATGAAATTTGAGTACCCTTCAGGGGAAGAAGGACAACTCAGTTCTTGTGTGATTAGTGGATGCAGAATGCTCTCAGTTTATCAAGCATTAAGCCATCACATGAAAAAATTAAGAATTAGGTAGGTGAACTGAGACTTTATGATGGGCGGTAAGCGGTTGACGAGTCGTCACATTTTCAAAGTTCTTCGGACGCCTCATATAAGGTTTATTCCTTATGTATGTGTGCGGAAACGATATTGTTGTATATGAATGGATCTCAAAAGCCTAGGTAGAAAAAGGCATTTCACCGCGCAGTATGCGGTCATAAAGAGTTAAGTAACACAACGCCTTGCCTAGATGAAATAAAGGCAAAAGGGTTACTAAGTTCACCATTAAACTTCAGATTTTCAAGGTCAGATTACTTCTTCACTTTAAATTAAATGTCAACCGGATCCCTTAACAATTTTCATATTCACTTTGGGTGGCAATGAATAAACTATTCACCAGGCTTTCAGACGAATTACTCAAACTTGAGGAAAGTTTTTACGTTATGGAATAATTTTGGAAGATACTCTTCGAGAATATCTGTATAGCATTCTTAGTTATCCATCGAATTGATGACCATCACTGTGGTTGCTATAGTATGCACACGTTAAAACAAGGTGCCATAAAAGCTGTACTCAAATGTTGTATTATGCGGCTTAATGAACTGTTTATTACTGCATACATTCTCCTTATCTTGTCCTATACAGTCAGTTATTGCACCTATTTCCGGTTTGACACCATAACAAGGTTCACTTAAGCTAAGCAGTTATCACGTGTGTTCAGTTATGACGAATCCCAGTACCACGATCATAAAACTCCAAGCGACCAAAGTTCACGCAAGGCTGCTGTTGGCTGTTGAATACTATCCTGCTGTTAGGTTCCGAAAAATGAGTGCATGGTCTCAGAAGGGTTCGGTAAACAATCGGCAGTTTTTAACTGGGCTTTTGACATTCAACAATGATCGAATGCACTAATTTGAAAAGGTTTTATTGATTGGTTTTCTGTCTGCTTTAAAACCTGATCGAATTCGCGACCTGCAAACTTGGTCTGATGAGGCTTTTGTGTCAAAAGAGAAACTCTACCTAGTTGAAAACTGCCGATCTTTTACCAAGCCCTTCTGAAACGTTTTTGATGCTCAAACAGTGAATGGTTTTCTTCCTTTAGACTACTTAACCCTTGGTATCACTCTGGTCGACCAATCGGTAGGGCCAGTTTATACTTGCCGGAATGCAGCCATGTACCGGCAGATGTCACGCGTCTTGACATGGATCTCCAGCCAGTGTCCCAAACAAACTGACCTGGTTTCGCTCTTTTTTCTCGTGCGCTTTTCAAATTTCCGTCACCTTTGTTTAAACACTCCTCCTGTTGTCCTGGGTCAACCATGATAATTTCGAATCAAAGGAGATGGATTCGAGCTTCGCTCTTATCAGCCTCACTTTCGTGTTTTCTTGTCGGCTTAGCGTAATTCATTCTCCTCGTTTGTGCGCGTTTGCACATGTGAACCTTGAAAAAAAAGGCAAAACATATAATGAAAGTTTTCCGTGATCTATCTGACAGAAAAGGGTATGGGTCAGGTCTCAGCAGTGTCTGAGTGAGAATGAATAAGATTTGAATAATGAATAAGATTTGCATGTAAACCATGTGGCCACTGGGCTCCGATGGTGTTTGGACAAGGTGAACACCTATCATCTCCCTCTTTAGTGTTTGAGAAAAGAATAAAAGGTTAGGCGTGGGAGGAGTAGGACTAGTGTGTGCTGCCATGGCAACGTGTGCTGGCGTTAAACTTGTTGTTCATCGAAATGGTGTCTGGGGGATTCCATTCGAGAAGCACTGACCACTTCGTCGGATGACCCTAATTGCAAATTAGTTGCAGCGATCCGATCTCTTGAGCTGGTGGAATAGTTTCGATGGCCGACCTTGCGATGTGTCGTTGCACAAGTGCATGCACACTAATCGGCAAAAAATCTCGTGAGCCGCTCGTTCACCGGTGTGTAACCGAAAGTGGGCTGCATGGTCGAACCAGGTTTGTTCAGCTCAGGACCGCTTATCTTGCGTGACTCCTTCACGGAAGGCCTGTTCCGAAGCTGTCGCGTTGGTCTGCCTGTTTTTCAAGCATGATATCTAGAGCATGTCAAAGCCGGTTCAATTTGTCTCGATCGATCACTAAAAGCCGTGCTGCTCCATACTCGGAACATTCGCCTAAATGCTGCTTGATGATACATGGAGACCGAACCACACCATACACAGCTTGCAAACCGCTATTAGCGATTTCATTCTGTCCACATCACTAACCGATTTGATATTGACGTTAAGCATGCATTCATGCAGTGGGTCGGAAAATAGCAGATCTCCCCAACAAGAGTGTGTCCAAGGAAACCAAGTCTTGCAAGGTAAAACACAATGAGAATTTCATCCTGAAGTGAAGCAAATCTTTGTTGAGAAGCAGAGAAAGCCCGGAGGTCGCGGGTTTGAGATTCCCTGGAGAATAAGGATGAAACAGCTATACACTGTTCCCTGACTTTTTTGTATAGGCTGAATTCATCTGCGGGATGAAATCTTCATTAAAAATTTCCAAATATCCTCACATTACCAGCAGAGCAAAACTTACTGTTTCAGAGCTCGGAAGTCCTGAAAAGACTGGACGATTTTTCGACGCTGGCAAATGGTTTGTTGAAAACAAGGGGGAACTGTGGGCGAACATGATTTGGCAATTATATTGTGTTCATCCGGGAATAACTAGAACACAGGTCTCAATATGTGGTTATGCACACTGTTCACATGAGCGGCTAAGGCGCCGAGGTGCAATCATAATCTATAGCTTATGGTCTCAAGAGAAGTACTCGTGGGTTTTGCAGGCCCTGTAGACCAGATTCATGGTCCTATCTTCCATCCAGGATTAAATGATCAGGCAAAGTTCTCCATAGATGATTTTAAAGGGGTTTAACAACATTTGATGTACTACTCATAAGGTTGCTGAAAATCCATCGACAGCCCACAACCGGTTTCGCCCTTCTTGGGGCTCATCAGGTAGGCGCAGTCCCCGGGTTTCCATAAACCTTATATTCTACCTGAAACCAAATTGCACGAATTTAGCGAATATACACTCATTTGCAAACTAGTTTGGTTTTTCGAGAGACTAACCTGGAACCCAGTTGACCCCCTCTTTTGTGATGTTTTCAGGCAACTGAATGTGCTGCACTAGCCCCCCTCATGTTTCAGCCGCTACGATATTCGAGCTGTCGCGATACACGTATATATTTGTGATGTACTGCTCTCAAGGTTTAACAGTAAATACTAGGGCAAGGCGGAACAGATGATTAAATATCTACATTTTACGCACACATTGCACTACACTAAATGTGGCAGAAACGATCAAGGCCCTCCCAATAAGAAGGAACCCATGTGGTCATATGATGAGTGTCCTACTACATGAATTCTAGCCCAAGGAACAGACAAGTTGGCCAAATCCCACGATGGTATAGTTTAACTGAAGCTGCAAACTAAAATATGAGACTACTCACAAGGTTGCTGAAAGCTCTCCGACCTTGTGAGTAGTTTCCTTGATGAAAATATACTGCGATATCTCGAATACCGTGCCAACTGAATGATGGGGCGGCCTGTGTGCAGCACATTCAGCTGGAGGACATCATAAAAGAGAGATTCAATTGAGTCTCCAGTGAAAACCAAACTGATTTGCGAATGAGTGTATTTCTCGATAAAATATGAGACCTATCTCAATCATCTGGCATCTTTATTGATATCTTGTGACCATGCTAATCATATCACAGCCAAACTGATACCTACGTGCATCAAGCAATATGATAAAATGCGTAACTCGTGGTCATTCAATTAGTGAAACATGACATCCCTAGCGTAATGAGCCACCGGTCAACAGCTCGCTTGTGAAGCCTACAAAAAATCTTACGGTTTACGACCTACTTTGATGAATCGTGGATTTCTGGCATCTTAGAATATGCTCCTTCCCGACACTCTTGGATCAGAGAGTGGAGCCCATCAGTTATCGTTTTTCACATGAATGTTTTCATTTAGGTTTTCCTGTATTTGTCATTGATCCGTAACGATCCGTTGTGAAACTGAAGGATGATACATCAGATAAAATAGGAGAATTCAAGTTTTTCATGATAAAGTGATGATTGATCACTTTAGACAAGACTGGACAACTTTTATCTTGGCTGGTAGAAGTCCAGCTGGTAGTTCAAAAGTGAGATCTTACAACAGTCGCCTATCTTAGTGATTCTCAACAGCATTAGTCCGTAGCTACCTCCTGTTCGAGACTGTGTTTGGCGTCTATATGGTGTGGTGGGAAACAGCATTAGTCCGTAGCTACCTCCTGTTCGAGACTGTGTTTGGCGTCTATATGGTGGCCCATTAAAAACAAACCTGTGAAAGTCACCATTGTACAAGGGCTAAGATACTCCCAGAGTGCCCACACCTAGACAGGAGGACGATTAGGGTCCTCAACCGAAGCCTTTGTCTCAAAAGCCTAGCCTAGCTAACACGTCGCCATACATGTTCCAAACCCCCAACCTCGAGGACCAGGAGACCGTGTTCGTCGGACCTCTACCCATGGATCAACCTGGTATGAGGGACTCTGTGAGTGTAGCGCAGACATCCCCCGGCGTAGCTCAGTTGGTCGCCGAGGTACACAAAACGCCACACCACGGTAAGGTTCAGTCTCTTCGTGACGTAACAACAAACGTGTCCTCGTTTGAATCAACTTCACTGATACATCTATGTTCTAGACGTCTGAGGGTTTCCTTCGTTACCACAAAGTGTGCGATGCTTAGCTTTGCATATATCGAACCGACAGAACATTTCTACGCTTTTCTGCCTTTTAGTTTCGTTTTTACTGACCAAGGAGACATTTGGGTTCGTAGGCAGAAACATCAGCGAATCGACACATACACTAATGTGTGCGATTAAGTTTAGCGCCGAGTAAATGACATGACACAAAAAACCAGAAACGAGTAAAGTGGAAAAAACCACTCAGGCCCAAATGGGCGAAAAACACTAAAATTTCATTACGAGCTAATGACAATGCGCGCGCGCACACCGCACGCACAATACACATACAATTAGAGGGCGAGAGAGCGCCAGGGAGAGAACTAGGGATGTATTTAACTCTACTAATTGCCGGATCATGTGACTGACTAAAAGGGTCGGCCACATGGCCCGTAAATTGCCCACGATTGCAAGGAGCTTCCGGTTACCCTAATGCGGTTTTCATGTTTACGAGAATCTCGACCCCCAGGATTTCCACACTGATTTAGGCTTGTGCCCTATCACACCATTAAATGGCACACACACATACACACACGTGTATTCTACATTTTTATGCACACACACACAAGAGACAACTCATCAGGCGGTGGTATAAATCGCACGGCCTCTCCTCATTTCATACTAAGACAAATGGGCACGGACTAATGGGCAGAACCAGACGGAGAAAGTTGAAGCACCATACATGATCTTGATGTAGGGAAACTGGGAAGTACCGATGGTAGACTGAGAAAGCTCGATTTCTTGAAGTAACACATTTAAATGGATCAGTTGCATGCATTGAAGGTTGCTAAGAATTTGAGCCACGCTTACGAAGCTTCAAACTTGCCCCCAGATTATGCTGAAGTCTGTTACATAGCCATGATAGGACTGGCTGTTTACTTTCCTACCCAGCCTTCAGGAGATCAAGCGTTGAGCCCTATTCCTCTTACGCTAGGGGGTAGGTTGACTTACCAAGTAAAGAATACACAACACAGGGCTTTGGTTGTCTTTGTGAGCCAAACAAGCTGCGTTGATCGGGAAGCCTCGATTATGAGTGAACACTTAGTGACCCACCCTTCGTAAACGCCCTTTATATTGTTTATTGCATTCTGACTTTTCTTTGGCTTTGACCAATAACAGTTCTGTGGTTAATCCCTGTTCGCGGGTGGCTGATATCTTACTTGGTTCTGCCCACCCAGAAGCTTCAAAGGAAAAATGTTATCGAAATGCGAATACAAGTCTTTAGGACGCAAAGTATGACTCTTAAGTGGAGAACCAAAAGGACGAAGTATCATCCAAGTTTAGTGAGACGTCCTTAAGTGTTCTAACAGTTAGCGAATATACCCTCATTTGCAAACTAATTTGTTTTTTTTTCGGGAGACTCACCTGGAACCCAGCTGAATCTCTCGTTTGTGATGTTCTCGGGCAACTGACGTCAACATGCACGACCGGTTTCGCCCTTTTTGGGGCTCATCTGGTAGGCGCAGCTGAATCTCTGAGAACATCACCAGCGAGAGATTCAGCTGGGTTCCTGGTGAGGCTCTC
>NW_008751663.1:1060901-1062655 GCF_000715545.1 Opisthorchis viverrini
CATGAGGCGGCCTGGTGCAGCACATTCAGTTGCCTGAGAACATCATAAACGAGAGATTCAGCTGGGTTCCAGGTGAGTCTCTCGAAAGAACCAAATCGGTTTGCAAATGAGTGTATATTCACTTATCATTGAACTTTACTCAATTATGTTGGCTTTCTGCGCAGCAAACACATCATTCTAGAGTCTGAAGTGTCTCGAGTGGACCGTAGAAGAGACAGAGACTGATGGCCGAGGGGTTAGAAATCGCCAAACATCCCAGTGTTAACAGAATAGAAGGCATGGAACTGGCAAGCGTGTGGAGAACGGTTTTGGATCAGTCAAGCCGACACGTGTTGGTGTGCGGTCATCAGAAGGAGGAGTAGTCATTATCTGAATTCCACTTGACCTCCCCCTCCCCCCTCAAACTAAATTATCGGAGCACTCACAGCCACACAAAGACCAAGGGAAATTTACCAGTGGCACCCGAGGTGAATCATCAACTGAAGCACCCTGAAGTGGAAGATTAAGGAACCAAACCCGATCAGAACTAATTAGAATCTCCCCCAATCCACCAACGCAAGATTTTGACAGCCACACTACCTGACAAGAGCCGTTAATTGACACTGAACACTTATCTGGTGTGATAATCTGAAGAGGACTGGCTGATTGGTTCCCCGTCTGTCTTATAACCTGGCCAATTTGGTGACCTGCTCACTTGACCTGATGAAGCTCTTGTGTCAAAAGCAAAACGCTGCCCAAACAAAAACTACCGATTGTTTACCAAGCTCATCTGAAACGGGACTGAAAGATAGTTATTCTCGCACACAAAAAAGAACATTTGGCAAGGCCGAGTAGACACGAACCGGAATTAATACCCACACCTGGTAAAATATATTCCAAATCACCATTGCGCCACCACTCATAATCTTTAACAATCTAGAGCGGACGCTATTCCTCTATCCGATCAAAGCCTAGGGTGATTTTCAGTGAGAAAGTCCCTTGTGAGTGATGCGTTTTTGTGAGGGCTGCAGAATCGAAAATCCTGACATGTAAATGTCAACTATACCAGATTCCAGACATTTTTACATCTCTGGGATGACTGACGGCAGCTCAACAGCAACCGTCACTGAATAGATGANTTTCAGCGACCTTATGAATAGCACATTACAAAGATATACGCTTTAACAGTTCTTTTGATAAAGTTCCGCTGAGTAAAATTATCCTATCGGGAACGTTAACCTCGATTTTTTTTTGGAAGAATCCATTGTAATTCCTTGCTTTTCACAGGATTCCCGTTGTTTGTGACCCACTTTTGTAAAGGGATTCTCATATACATGGATGATATTCGTTTTTCCAAAAGAGTTTTGGATAAAAATCCAGTTACACCAACGAAAGCGTAGATTCGCAAAAACCAGTTGAGCTGTCGCGGACGCTGGCACTTATCACTTACTGACTCGAGTAAGGTTACTATGATGAATTTTCCTGTTTCGGTATTATTCCCCTTCTAATCAGCATTTTGCTCCTCATATACAGATTCCTTCCTTGTCTGTCTTCCTTTATATAACGAAAGCAGAGTGCATACCCGCAAGCTAGGCGGTTCTTTTCGAACTGGTATATAGTCTTTATGTTCGCTGAACTACCAGGTTCATTGGAAGAACTGAAAGTCTAAACTAACAACCAATATTGCTAGACATTCCTTTGAGGGTGCTTATAAGACTTATCATTGAATATCTTTGTAATGTACTACTCATAAGGTTGCTGAAGATCCGTCGACA
>NW_008751663.1:1065120-1068844 GCF_000715545.1 Opisthorchis viverrini
AGAGAGAGAGAGAGAGAGAGAGAGAGAGAGAGAGAGAGAGAGCAAGAGGGCTTTGTGCAAGTGGATCGCGGAGGACAGCAAGAGGCAACCCGTTCACTGCTATCATCAAAACCTTGAAACAGTTTTGGTTGACTGACACTCAATTCCAAATAGTACAAAGCTGACTGGGGCGAAGCTGAAAAATAATACCTTATATCCATTAAGCCTTTCCTGGTGGACACCCGATGACGCTAGAGAAAAGGGTGGAAAATTGCGGCCCTTTGTTGAATGCTGAATACTAGACCACATGATATGATACTTTGCGATAGCAACCGGTGAGGTATCCGTGCACTCAACGGTTCAAATTTCACTCACATGAACTTGTATTCCGGCCATTGACAAGAAGAAGCGGAGAAAACAGATACGCCGGAAACAGATTTTTCTGCTCCGCATGGTTTATGCCAATTTCGAACAATGCCGCTGGTTTGGATAAGCGCACTAGTAACATTGTTATTGCTCGTGTGTGCAATACAGACCCAGTGTCATTGAATTGAAAGTGTCATTAGTAATTCGTTTGCTTACTCCATCCGTGTACTTTTGATGTCCTGCTTACCGGCCGTTGCCTTACCTCAAAGACCGTTCCATTCGACACTGGTAAACTAGCATGTGTGTGTGTGCCCGTGTCATTGACATCTTATCCCTGTTGGGCCTGCTCTGACTTGCCATGCCGTGAGTTCCGTGTGATCCCATCACCAATCGGAATCACGGAACTGACCTCGAAAGGGACAATGACAACCCCTGCTACCGAACTAACATTTCGCTCGCCACTGCTTGGAGCGCGGAGCTTGGCGCTGCGCTGTGTGGATGTGACAGACTTACACACCTGGTGGCTCCACGAATGTGGACAATTGAGGTTTGTTGTGTGGCTTGATCTTGCTTTTTTGAAAACAGCATCGTAGACTTCCGAACCAAACTCTTCTTTTGGATATCCGGGCTCGTAAAGACCTATGCTTGATTCAAAGTTCCGTATCGGTAAGCTCAGGCGCTAGACAGCTTAGTTGTTAGAGCGCGAGTCCACCGACCGGATGGTCCCGACCTCTGCTTCTCGACTTCCCTTTCCAGACTTGGGCAACTTGTCAGAATCCCAGCCCTCGTGCTTCCTTCTGGCTGAATGGCAGTTGGGCACAGAAAGGATGCTACAGCTGAAGGATCGGTAACCTCAACATAGGATATACCTCGGCACGTTGTCCATGGAAAATCGACCGGGAACACTTGACAATCCTGAAGGAAATGTTGCACAAGGTGGTAGAGATGGGAGTCACGCTACAGCCAACCAAATGCTGCTTTTCTTGCCGAAAAGTCACCAACATGGGACATAGCTTGATTTAATGCCTTGTGCATATTATTCCAAAGAAAGGAACCCAAGTATCCGCTTGTTCATGACCACATGCCTCGCCTCTTATGGCGAGGCGCTAATGAATCTCATACAACGGAAAGATTGTAGTCGCCGACACAGAAAGCTGAGTCGTTTCATCAGGATGAGTACGCCTTCAGGTGACTAAGACAATGTTTCCGTTCCTCTCAGGCTGTCAGGCTTATCCTTGATATGGGCGCCTTCTGTATTACAGCTCAGTAAGACGTTTTGCACATTACGGAAAGGTTGGTATAAAGTAAAGCATAGATGTTCACTTTTGAGCTCATATGCATGATGAAATCAGTGGAGCTGGAGACTCGCTGGAGTCGCTCTTGGTCAAAAGCAAAACACATAAGCTCAAAAAAGAACGTTTAACTAACTTTCTTATGATATCAAGGGTTGGCTTTTTTGAGATTGCGGGGACTGTGCCTACCTGATAGGTACCAAAAAGGAAGAAAACAATTGTGGGATATCTGGGGGTTCTGAAGAATAATCACTTGATACTTTTGTTATAGCATAGGCTAAATGTAGGGTTGACACATTGTTCAGTATTTTTTTCTGTTCGGACTGTTCGAAAGATTGATGAACTTGTGTGTGTGTGCGGCGGATAGCAATTTTACGCACCGTTGTTTCAACAATTGTGGACTCCTTTGGTATTCAAGTGATCTAGGTGGAAGGTGATCACAGTCCGGATCCATAGAGAGAAGTATGGGGAGTTACTGATTGATTTTCTCAGAAGTTTCGGATGGTATCTGCAGTAAAAATACCAAGCAGTAGGAAGTGGGAGCGAAATCATTCTGTTTGCAATAGTGATTCGCTACTACCGAGGAGTCTCTGGGCTTTTCTGGATGGCGGCGAATTTTTGAGTGTCAACAATATGTCCTCTTCCATTTAAAAGTTGTTCACGGAAGGACGGCCAGCATAATTCAAAAGTTACCTGCACACAAGTTCATCTAATTAATTTGACTGGATCTTAGCCTTTGGAACAAAAATAAAATACCATTATGCTGAAAAGAGGGTTTCCTTGTATTTCATTTCATTCAGGATATTTTTATCCATTTGCGTGTGTTAGCTAGTCCATCGTCAAGTCAGTAACATCTGGACCACTACATACTCGGTTTGTTTAGGAACTTTGCACATGACTGCGCTTACTGTCTAATGAAAATGACGGGTGGTTAGCAAGATGTACGCATGACATCAGACTTGTGCTCCTGATGCATCTTAGGCCTAATTTGTGAAAGAAAAAATCTGCTTCCTTATAGATCGTCCAAACCGGCGTTACGAGACGAAGCTCTACGACTCGACCTAGATGAAATAACGAAACCGTACGATTCCAAGATGACTTGAAAAGATGGAAGTAGCGGATCATGGTTGTGAAGAATTTTTTGCAAAATAGCATGTCGCACATACTGGGGACTAAAATCAGCGTAACGGGAAAGCAATCGACTCTGGTACATATCTGAAGCCAGACGTGGGTTCAAACGAGCCGTGCCCGAATCCAGTATATTCCCATGGTGACCGAAAGTACGACGGTCACCAAACTCATGACGATTCCATAATGAGTAGGATTGAGATGCACTGTTCTAAAACCTACAGTTTAATCAGATCCAGAAAATGGACCGTAAAGGTTGGTGAGACCGCGACCGGTTGCCATTTACCAGAGCATTCATTGATCGACCGCCAGTCACGTGACATCCGGGACTGCCGAATTTCAAAGTCAGCTGCTTAGCGTAAAAGTATATTTTGATCTCTGTTTAAACTTTTGTTTAGCCAGTGATAGGACCCTCACGCTTATACACCGAGATGTGTGGATGTGACCCACGTAATAACAGGACACTCCCAATAACTTCAACTTTTAGACGGTCACCCGCACGGAGTTTGCCAATGCGTCGATGCTTTTTTATCACCCTCCCCTTGGGCAAAAACTGTGGCAAAAGCATTATAATTAAGTTCGACATAGCCCATTGGTTACAGTTGCCCTATTCGACTTAAAGAGTAAGTGCGTTTGCACTGCGTGCAGCCTAAGCGTCAGGTCGTGTGGTCATTACTAATGTCCAGATAACACAACGTTGAGTTTAGAACAGCTGAAGCTGCCAAGGCAGACTAAAGCAAAATAAGACACCTAAATTTGTCTCTATTTTCACTACTGGCTTCTTGATTATTACCACAAAACATGCTTTAAAAGTACAGCTTGCTGTTCGTGGCGTTTGCAGAGCAAACTTTCACTTCCATCATTGGCTAGAACTGTTGTCTAATAACTTCGATGTCATCTGTTCTTTCGCATCTTAGTCAAGTTTTGTTTTTCAATCCCATTATATATATATATATATA
>NW_008751663.1:1069004-1077019 GCF_000715545.1 Opisthorchis viverrini
ATTCATAGCTTGGTATTGCTATAAGAAACCAGCCACCGCCTCAATTTAGAAAAATGTAGTAACAATCCCAAACTGAATGGGTTATTTGTATTTCAACGTTGTCTAACAACCAAAAACGTATGCTATGCAATTACGTGGACGTAATCACAAAAGGCTTCAAAGGAGTTTGAAATTCTCTCTCGAATGGCATATAAGGGGTGACTGTTCTCGTGCTACACCATCATTTTATTTCTCAAAACTTTTGCGGGCAATAAATTTTGCCATCGTTTTGATGTGAAGTCGTGTGAATCTCTGGAGCCCCTAATGAGTAGAATGGATACGAACTATGTGATTCGGCTTTCTGAGTCTTCCCATATTCGCATTTGCCTTGTGTCGTACACTGTACACTCAGATATTGATGTCGGAACGGTTATCTAGCTAACAGAAGAGGACTTATTTCACTAAACCCATTAGATCTAGACTACCAGCAGTTATGATTTTCGGACCCACTTCGTGAACAGTCTGTGGGACCTCATTTATTTGCCATTCCAAGGTTTACTTGTTATTAGCACGTCGCTCGGCCAAGCTAAACTTATGTTACGATTTAGATGAGGAGAACTCCTTGTCACTTGAGGAGAGCAGAGTCCGGTTTGTGCAGCACATTCCATTGGCCACACCGGGACACCCTTCGCATGCTACTCTAGTCCAAATCGCCATTAATAACACCAGAAATCCTGAATGAGTTTACAAGTGGACCAAGTGTACTTTGGTCCAAGCACCATCTGCTTTTTCAAGTAGCACTTGAGATGGTTTGACATGTCTTGCGCCTAAAATGACACTATGGGAGCAACATGGATTACTGCCGTTTCAAACTATTTGATCTAGGTACAACAAAACAGGTGTGAATCTTCTGGCTGAATGGGATCCGAACACTGGCAATTATGAAGCACTTCAGTCTGAGTGGTAATTACGCGTCGATGCGCGGTGTCACCGAACATCTGGCCACTGTGCGGCGTGTGAGGTAAGTGGTGTCTCGCTTTAGTTCGATTTCAGATGGATCTCATTCAAGAATGAATGGTGATTTTGTTTGAATTTGGCTCTCCCTTTCTCCTTTATCGTATTTATGACTCTTTACATAGGAATCTCCGCCTGTTCGTTTAATAGAGCACTCAACATTGCCGGAGCCTTTTGGTTATCGGAAAAAAAATATCACAGTTTAAAGATGGGTGTTTGGTTGTGCAGTGGCGACTCCCATCGGACAATATGTCCAGTCCCAGAAGCTGCTATGGTTTGACCGTTTATTGTGTGTACCAAATCATCATTTGGCGAAGAGAGTGTTGTTTTCCGTGCGCCATTCGGAGGGGCATAAGCGGAAGGGTGGTTGACCCTTGACCTGGCGGAGTGTTGTGCAACACATTAAGAAAAGTCTGGGTACGGTGGGTGCGATTCGCCGTCCAGGATGGAATTCACGTGACCCGCCTCCACCTGTATGTGTTTGGAGACGCTTCAAGATTTTATTATCATTAGCGCTCTTGTTGTCAGTTTCTATCCGGATTGGCTGTATGAGTGCCTGGAAGTGTAGGGGCTCCAGGATGATTGTAGTAGGCTTGCAGTAGGTCCTTTCCCTAACCACTTTATCCCGTCCTTCAGAATAAGGCCCTCAAACAAATTATGGTTGTACGGTAGCGAAGCGCTGAGCACTGATTTCATGCTGTGAATAATGATGATGATGATGATGATGATGATGATGATGATGATGATGATGATGATGATGATGATGATGATGATGATGATGATGATGATGATGATTTCTTGTCCAAGTCTGGACACTCTGGAAATATGGCAGCTATCAGACCTACGAAGCCATGGTTTCGAGAATCATCCACACACTATCATTGGGCCATACGCTGTTGAGTTCATAGTCAAGATTGTAGGTACTTCACTCAGCTCGAAAAAAAGTCTCCTACGACAATGACTGCTGGTGTCTGATATAGTGGTTGCTACTTTCTATTAAAAACCCTCCCCCGCTTTTACATTTCTCGGTTAAAAATATGCCAAGAATGCATGTTTCTAGTGCGCTTCTAGGTATTTATTAACGTTACTTGTTAGTCTGGATGCGATTCATGTCATTTCTTCCGGCAATCAACTTATGCATGTTCAAACGAGAATTCTGTGATCGGACTTCTCGCCTACATAGGGTTCTTTGTAAAAGTTATTAGTAAGTGAGGCAGATGTGGAATATCATTGGTAGGATCAGGTATCTCATGCAAACGGGGAGACGTTGTGAAATCCAATTTTTCAATAGACCTTCTCGGACGCTTCGTTTGTGATAGTGAATTTTGCATATTGTTGTTTGCTGTCTGTTTTCCAGAGTGATTGAAACCATGCTAATCCAATTTTAAAACCAGAGGGTACTATTACTGTCATTCAGGAAACTTGATGGTCAGAGTAAAATTGACCAGTCGCGGCTGGAAATCCTTGAAACTCGTTTTACAGACTTTGGTGCTGTTTGGACCCTTTATCCATCACTGAAGCGACGTATCACATTTCAAATGAACATAAGTGTTAGTGTGCCACTTCCCAGCTTCTTCACACGCAACCATTGGGGAAACCGTGCTCCACCGAAAACTATGTTTGCGAACACCAGGATTCGTGTAATCGGCCGAGTCTTTTGGTCGAGTTCTTTGGTCGTCTTTCACGGGCAAGCTTATTAGTAGATACAACGTTACTTTAAAAGTCCGTGAATGGGAGCTGGCGTTTCTCCATTTGCGGCAGTACTGTGCTTGAGTTCTTGCATAGATATTTTTTAGGCTATCAGTACATCCCCATAGGATGCTTTCGAATGAAATATCTTCTTGATACCTATGTACCCGCAGTTTCTCTGCAATAAAAGTCACGCTTTCACCGTCAAGAGGACTTTCCCAGCCAGCCCTCGCTCATTGTCTAGTGTCGGCTGTATATGCATACTGAATTCTGTTATTACTCGGAAGCGTTGTTACAGATGGGAAAGTCAAAAGAAAAGGTCCTTTCTTGTTGGTCAAGCTCTTTGCATTCTATTTTTTGACGTTCACTTAGGATATTAATCAACCTGATTTAAGGATCTCGGAATAGTCGGGATAGGTAGAGCTCAGATGTCTTATTCCACAGAAAAATTACAGGACGACCTTTTCCGTACAACCCTTGTGCAACCGTACAACCCTTGATTCAAACTCGTCATGGAAAATATCAGACTTGCCTGTTCCAGAATGATGCGGAATCGTTTGCATTATTGCCTTATTGTTGAACGGATGGGGGTAGGAAAGGAGTAATCGGATGCATTAAGCATTTATTTTTCCATAACTGGTTTCAATTAATGACCGTTGATAACAGATGGTTGATCGTTTCTGACCTACGATTCTTTGATGCATAACTCTCTCCATGAGCCTCAAAACAAGTGAATGATCAATGTTTATTGGCTCTATAGCTTTATAAAATACGATTCCTTGATGCATAACTCTCTCCATAAGCCTCAAAAGAAGTGAATGATTAATGTTTATTGGCTCTATAGCTTTATAAAATGTTTGAGGAATTAACACCGTTCATTATTCCCTAAATTTCCGTAAGCATAAGGACATAATTTCTGGTTGTGGCCGCATGTTTCTTACTTGAGATGCGACGGTTAACAAGAGGAACTAACACCGTTCTGTATTTCCTAAACCTTCCGTAGGTACATTGCATAAGAACATAATTTCTGGTTGTGGCCGCTTGTTTCTTACTTGAGATGCGACGGTTAACAATAAAAAACTAGCTATACGGTCATGTATCGGACAGTGAATAGGCCGTGTTTCATTCCTTCATGATGATCCGAGATTAGTTCGTCAAGATCAGCCAATTAAATGTCTTCTGGCCTTTCGTTGAACAATCTAATTGAAACGTCACTGTCATTCTGTCGAAACTTGATGCGAAATATTTGGGTACCCCGATTTCGATGAACAAAGCCCACACTATCGGCTTTGAGCTAGGCTTCAACTCAGTTATTCTGCGGCATTGCAATAGACCGATATTTGTTTGAACTCACCGAATAGAAATGTAAGTTTTAGCTTAATTAGTGATCCCGGGGTTCTTGTAAGATAATATATGACTTAAACTAGGCTTCTGGAGGTATATGTCTAGTTGATTCTGATACTACTTAAACAGTTATCACCAAGTGCTCTCCTTGAAGCGTATGGCCTACCGACTACACAGCTCAAAGACTCTGGTTCAATGCTGGAGTTAATACCAGAATGCTCTTTTTCCTTACGTGTAACGATATCCGCAATTTTTGACCGACAAAGGACTTGTCATTTCCACAATGTGTCACGCACAGAGCTTGTGTACCAGTCTAAAAGCGTTCAAACTTACGGATCACGTGCCCTTTTGATCGATTTGCAAGCCGTCCTTGTGAGTAGTTTTGTGACGTGGGTGCGCAATGGCCTCTAACGACAGCGTGGCTAACAAACATGCAGAAACTTATTTCCTCAAGTATACAGTGAATCAACTATGCAAAAATAATATCGTGTTGAATAGGCACTACGAAGAGGAATTGTTAGATCTAAAGAAATCTGCACCCGATGGAGATCACGATGGGTCGACGAATTGCCATCAGATAGATACATGCAGAGAAAAAATTGAACGACTCTCTACCAACTCAAAACTGTTGAATTTTGCGACATCCGAAATCCAGTTACTCAAACACGTGCAGGAGTATATGGAACTTCTGGAAATCTGTATTGACAAGACCGAGTTGCGCTACAACCGCCTAAAAGAAGAACATGACTGGCTAGAAGAAGAGTTGGAACATTTTGAGAGATTGTGCGAAAAGGAGTCACAAAAATGTGAAGTTCTGAAGAAGAAGATTGCCCATTCTGCTTTTATATATAACCAGCGTCGAAGCTGGAATGATCATTGTTTGCCCGTGGAATTATGTGGTCTTCCGAGAGAGGTCACGTCAGAGCAGGGTCACTGCAATCAGATTGAGAAGACCCTCACTCACATGAGACCGAAGCTCCCTGAACTTAATCACATTCGGTCCGATTTTTCCGATCTCCTTCGAAATGCTAATTTTGATGATGACAGACTTGTGAGTGTTGTCAACGACAATGACGATCAATTGAATACTCAATCTGGTAAGATTCCCGACTGTTGTATACAAAAGCATGATATGATTGGGATTACTGAAATTCACCCAACGATGGCGTTACATAACAATTCAAATGAAAACGCATCGAACAGCACAAAGCTTTCACTCACACAGCTGAAAAGCTTGATGCTTGGGGACAATAGCAAAGAATCGAAGAGAGCGGCGAAATGTGATGTGACGTCAACCAAATCGAAGCCAAAAGTACTGACGTTGAGAGAAAAGAGTTCGAGACCCTCAAGCGACACTGGTTCTGATTGGAAGGTGAGCGAGTTACAAAAGGATGTCATGAATCAGTGCATGAAGATTCTGAAAACCTTAATACCGGAGTGTCAGTCTCCCAAAGGTGAAGAGCGGGAGGAAACACTGGTTGAACTAATCGAAGCTTTTGTCCGTCACTCATGTCGCACAAACAGACTCGGCGATTTTATCCAGCTTATCCATCAATTCAATCATAAGGAATCTCGTAGCCCTGGCATATGCCTCTGTTGGCTCGCGATAACTGGACTAAAAAACTATGAAAAGGAACTGCGAAAAGGCAAGCCAACAGTGACTAAACGTTCAGCTATGCGAACAAAACCAGACAAGCCAAAGCCAATCGCAGCTGAACCAGACAGTGTACCGGATAAGGAGGTATACCGAAACGTAGTGGCCGATCTCTGTCGTCTCTTAAACCTGTTGGCATTCTTATACAAATCAAGGAATGACCTGACTAAATCCGCCGAATGTTTTAAGGAACTGCTGAAAATACGACGTATTACCCAAAGTTGGAGGGACATATCGGTCGCAATAGCCCTACAGAACCTTTCATCAGTTCAGACTGCTTTGAAAGATTTCAGCTTAGCTATTACGAATGCACGAAAAGCGTTGCAACTCCGTCGCGATTTGCTTGCAAATGACCCGACATTGATCGATCAAACAGGGGCTCAACTGGGGATGGCCAAACAAATGACCTACCTCGCACTTTTGATAATGAATAAACAGCAAACGGAGCAACGAAGACTACGCTACCAACGTTTCCCTTTCAAAGACGCGGCTGATCTTCCGGGGTTGTTGAATGAGGCGATTGGAATTGTGACAAACCTAACTGAGGTCTACACCAATAGTTTGGGCTTAATCAATGACGACTGGGATGTGAGCAATGCCGATGCGAAACCGTCCAACGTGGGTGACAGCGAAGATAACAGCCCGGAACCACAACAGTTCAGATTAAATTCGACTGATGAGTGCTCAATGATCGCACGAAACGCACTGGCTATTTACCATATATGTACAAAGAAATGGAATAAGGCATTCCGTCTGTTAATGAACAATTTGCAACACATGGACCAAGTTCTTCCTGATGAGAGGTTGGATCAAGTGACCAAGTCGCATCGATTGGCAACAAAGACAATAAAACTGACCTGCCTAAAGTGTCTTGTTTACGTCTGCAAAATGCTTGACGACTGTCCTTTGCAAGAGGACATGATTTGTCGTATTGCCAAACTGGATCGATATTATCGCAGAGGTGACGAACTGGTGGAAGATGACATGATACGAATGTGCCTTCAATCATTGGTAAATTACGTTTAAGGTTTCGGTTTTTCACCCGAAAGTCTATAGTCGTGTGATTTGGGGCTGTACTGCGGTATTTGATTTGTAACATTTATTTACTGATGTAGTTTTATTTCAATAGACGCGTTCTGGTGAGATATATATATATAGAGGTTGGATCAAGTGACCAAGTCGCATCGATTGGCAACAAAGACAATAAAACTGACCTGCCTAAAGTGTCTTGTTTACGTCTGCAAAATGCTTGACGACTGTCCTTTGCAAGAGGACATGATTTGTCGTATTGCCAAACTGGATCGATATTATCGCAGAGGTGACGAACTGGTGGAAGATGACATGATACGAATGTGCCTTCAATCATTGGTAAATTACGTTTAAGGTTTCGGTTTTTCACCCGAAAGTCTATAGTCGTGTGATTTGGGGCTGTACTGCGGTATTTGATTTGTAACATTTATTTACTGATGTAGTTTTATTTCATAGACGCGTTTGGTGAGATATATATATATATATATATATTGTGTCTAATTGAATCACAACAATTAGTTTGGTAGGCCGATAGCGTTTTTCCTATAAAATAACAGATAGTTCGTCATGGGTTCAAAAATTCCACTTTTAGATAGATAGGGATTAAGTTGTAAAGTATTACTGTCCCGAATGTCCGGTGACACCCGAATTCACTTTGCAAAGAAGGTACTGACCGCCAACCAGTATTGCTTGTGAAACCAAAGAACAGAAAAATCGATGCATTTCCTTACGAATAAACGCTATCTAAATTGATTAGCCATCTCTTTTGGTTTGGACACTAGGGATTCAGAGACACATTGGCCTGTAGAAGACACTGTCCACGTTGGATGGTTCATCACATTTGTGTGAAGTCCGAGTTCCAGCTTCTACTCGAGCGCTGTGGAATTCCTCCTCATCATCATTCAACAACATCACCAACATCATCATCAAGATAGTGATCATGACCATCATCATCATCGTCATCATCATCATCATCGACAGCACAGCATCAGTGTACAACACCGATACTTCACTGCCGTACAACCATGACTTATTTGAAAGCTTTATTGTGAAAAAAGAATAAAGGTGGATGGGGGAGGGACTTGGTGCTACCTTAACACAATCGTTCCGAGGTGCCTACACCTCCAGACAATCACTCAGACAGTCTGGATAGAAACTGACAACAAGAACGCCACTGACGTCGGTCGGCATCCATATCTTGTAGTGTCACCAACCAGGCACAGTGAGGATCACGCGGTCCCCATCCTGGAAGGCGAGTAGCACCGACAGCACCCAAGCGTTTCGTGATCTCCTTCATACCCCTCTG
>NW_008751663.1:1081400-1090571 GCF_000715545.1 Opisthorchis viverrini
AGCCATATCTTGTAGTGTCACCAACCAGGCACAGTGAGGATCACGCGGTCCCCATCCTGGAAGGCGAGTAGCACCGACAGCACCCAAGCGTTTCGTGATCTCCTTCATACCCCTCTGCCAAGTCAACGGTTGGCCACCTCTCTGTTTACGCCACTCTGAGTTGGGCATGGAAAGCACCACTCTCTTCGGCAAACGATAATTCGGCATACGCAACAAATGTCCCAACCAACGCATCTTCTGGTGCTGGACACATTCTTCAATGGAAGTACCCGTTGAGCAACCGAAAACTCGCTTTCTAGCTGCCTCGTTACGGATACGCCGTTACCAAGCCAAACGAGCTATGGTTCTGAGACAACGATTGTCGAACACCTGAAGACGTCTCAGTTTCGCTGCTCGAGTATGCCAAGTCTCACATCCATACAACAAAATAGCCCGTACTGTGGACTTGCCGCACTTCAAAGACAATATTGTGTGAAAGTGAATATGGTCTACGAAAATATGAGGCATGAACAAAATGAGAGTTTCAAAAGGTATATAGTCCGACAGTGTTCACCTTTGTGAGTTAGGGAGGGTGAATAATAATAATATAATAGTAATCATTCAGCTGTAACTCCCCATCGGTTCCTAGCTGGCATGCAACCCGAAGGAAGCACCAGGGCTGGGATACCGCCCGGTTGAGTGAACAATGTATGACCTGGTAATGGAGTATGAAAACACTAACCAGTAAACTTAATCAGGTCGACAACTTCCGCCCACCTCGATGGGGACCCTGTGACTCAACTCATTAACGGCTAATTACATTGGCAGAAATGGCCAAATCGCATCAAACCTATCGTCTTCAATGCGCAGCTAGCCACTTTCCGAACTAACTGAACATGTCATCACCTCCAAGGCTTGACTGTGTGGCAGTTGGTGCCAATCTGCTTATGGCACACGGTTTATAACTGATAAACTGAGTTGAACTGACGTACCAAACTTTGAGACTCACTTTGTAAAAGTCGAATCTTGAGTGACAGTGACCGGTAGACCGGCGGCTAGGTTGGTCCGTAACATAGGCTTGGTGGTTAGACACTTAAGTGAGGTCTTCAAGAATAGTCCACCAGCATGGCTGAATGGGTGCTATACGGCACAGAACCATTTTTACGGTGTTCGCCATCCGTTTGTTCTTAGGATTTAGTGAATTCAGATGGACGTATTGCTCCCATTCACACACTACGGCGCAAAATCGTTGTTTGCCAAGCTACTTACGAGTAGCTAAACATCAGTTCAGCAAATGCACGGCAGACGACTTGGCACTCAATTTTGAGTCTGAGATACATTCAATTATGCAGACACAACATATGAGATAAAACTATCAGAGCGGGGTTTTTTTCTTGGCTCAGCAGCGTGCTCTGAGTGAATGACAAAGTGGTTCACCCGATGCTATGTTCATCAGCAGCGATGAACCAAACCGGACAGGCCCACTGTAAACATTGGAAAACTCGAATTCATCATACAATTGATTCGCGTTCATTGCGGCATAGATGCTGGCGATGACAGCAGTGAACACTATTGAACAGTGGGATGGTGGCTCCAAAGTGAATTTCTGCCTATCTAGGGGATTAGCAGTCGTGATATGTTAGCAGAAAATAAACAAACTGAGTGTAAAACTATCCTTGGAAGACAACGGAATCTTTACGGGCACTGAGGAGGGAAACGAATACACCAAATTTAGCCTCCAAGGGATGCGATTTGCTGTACTTCTGGAGCCTCGAGAAAACTAAGCTATTAGCATTGAAACGCGGATATAAAGAGCTTTTCACAGTGGAACGTTTGTCTCTCAACTTACTTGTTGTAATAAAACAATTCAAAACTAGCTGAAAAACGGAAAATCGCTGTTTACAGGTTTTGTTTGTTCTGAGATATGTCAGAATATGAGATGCAGAGATTGACCCTTGTTACTACAATCAGTTGTCCAGGATAGAAAATCCCTCATTTGAGCCCCGGCTCCTCAAATAATGGTAGCTCGGGTCAGCTTTCTCGGTAACTGCTGGAATTTTCCTAAGAGTGAAAAGCTCGTTGACATCAGAGCTTTATATGTGAAAAAAGCTTCTGCGAAACAAATCAGTGAACATGGGGAAACCGACCCGAGATTCTTCCCGTTTGAAATATCACATGTACTTTTCATATTGGTCGTGAATAAACGCAGTGCAATCCCGATGATGGTTTTCGACTGTGTGTACAACCTCCGTTCTTAGTAGATGCAACTACAAACTACGGCTTGCTTTGCCATGTACTGATTGCAAACATGGCAACACAAATGTATCTATGCTTGTGCGAAGAAAGAAGTTTGTCTCCTTGGAAGAAAACCCTGAGAGGAAATATATCTACTGAGGAGAACTTTCTTCTCCAATTGCATCATCATCATCATTGTCAGCTGTAATAACCGCGTACTCGTCGTACAGTGGTTGTAGCTGCCGCAGTTTCGTTCACCGATGATTTGGGGGAGGGGAGGTGTAGGTAGCTGCGCATTGGAGGCGGGAGCTGATAAATTAGTGCATAAACCTAGCACTCTCAGTGGGCTGTCAAGTGAAGGGGGGCTGCAGTCTTGCATCAATGAAGCACTCCTCAAAAGCAAGAGCGAGACAAGTTATGGTTTCTTAAATGGCTCACACGCTAAAAAAATGAGAAGTCACAATGTCAGTAGCATACCAGCTTGATTCAGATTTATTGGGTACTCACCACTTCAAACGGTTTCTCTCATGGCGCAACCACACCGGTGAGCTCTGTAACTTGACTAGACTAGACTTAGTAGGCATTTGAGTCTCTGATAAACCCGGTGCATTTCTACAGAATATTTCGGAAGCGCAATAGTGACCGAGAAGTTGAAGGCTGACGAGCGTCTGTGTATGTGTCATCACAGTACAGAAAGGGCATCACACGATTCTTATTTTTAGCCCTTATCTGAGGAAAACTCCCCCCCCTTGAGTGAAATATTTTGGATCCTTCGAAGTTGTTTTTTTCTTCTAAAAAGGGGAATACCATATATAAAAATGATTATTTCAGCTGATGCAACATTTTTTGAATACAGATACAAAAACAGCACACGAAAATTAGAGAATGGGTGTAGCGTTATTTAACTAACTAACAACCATAACCTTGTTCAAGAAATCACGCATTACGCCACAGAAATTAGGTTTGTTTGTTAGCTGGGGGAAAAAAGGACAAAGTGCACGTAACTGCTGGCGCCGACCCTTGAATTGACAAACTTTAAACGGAATGTTGAAGTGTTTTACGTCAAAATGTCAATTGCTGTTTATCGAAATTTGTAAAAGTGAAGAAGCAGTCTAGTGTGCAGTACACTGTCGCCAGCTGGATCTGTGTGGTTCTTACCAAGGATTGACTGCGTGACGAAAGATTTGAAAAGCGACCGGCTATTGTGGTTTCTCATCCATGCATGCACTTGTGTCATGACTACACTTCGTCTTTGACTGGCGACGAAGCTGTCTTGGAAGATGACGGATGAGAAGTTTGACAACTAGTGTCCTTCTGTCAGATATTTTGGTGATGCTGTCCCTAACTATGTCATAGCGGTTTTCTCATTGGAAAAGCAGAGTTTTCTTAATGCAAGAAAATAAACCTATTCGTTTTGAGTGAAGTGAAGAGGGGGGCACAGTAGTTGAATTCTGTGGAAACAAACAGTGATACAATCAAAGAAAAGATTTTTCAGTCTTGGCAAGTACTCTCAGTATTGAAATGACCGATTCCAGTTGAACGTTTGCGTTTCACCAATCAATCAAATGACCTCAACGAATCTCGTTTCAGAACGACCCTCCGATTTACGTGGTTGAGAGGACGTTCTGAGGTTGAAATTTTGTCTTCACTTTGGTGATAGATCAGATGGAACATGAGGGACAAGCGAAATAACCACTTATTTTGTGATGAACTTCTATTACTGACAACTTGGAGGTGATCAGGCAAGCGAACTCCGTTTGGCCTGTTGAGACAGCCGAACAATGAATCCTCATCGGGACCATCAAAAGGAAATCAGTAATCAACACCGACTTTCCGCTGCCGTAATTTATTCGAAAGCCCCTTATGAGAAGGGGAAGGGACCTACTACTGGCCTGAACCAATCATCCCGAGGTGCCTACAGTTCCAAACACTCATTCAAGCAATCTGGATAGAAATTGACAACAAGAATGCAATTGACACCGATTAGCAATCAAATATCGCAGCGTCTCCAAGCATACAAAGTTGAAGGAGTATCACGTGAGCCCCATTCTGAACTGCGAGTCGCACCTACCATACCCATACTTTTCGTACCTCTGCTGGATCTCCGCTTGCGCCACTCCGAATTGCGCACGGAAAACAACACTCTCTTTTGCAAACGAGGTGGACAACCCTTGACCTGGAAGAATGGCTTGAAAGAGATTACTAAACGTTTAATAGCTGTTGGTGTCACTCGCCTACTAGGATGGCGACCGCGTGGTCCTCACTGCACCTGGTTGTAGACGCTGCAAGATGTGGCTACTAATCAATGTCAGTGACGGTCTTGTTGCCATTTTTTGTCCAGATTGCCTGATTGAGTGTTCGGAGGTGTAGGCACCTCGGAATGATTGCAATAAGCTAGTTCTAAGTCATTTCCCTGTCCACCTCTACTCTTTTATTCACATAAACCCTCGTCAAAGAATCATGGTTGTAAGGCAGTGAAGCATCGGTGTTGAACAGTGACGTCATGCTGTCCATGATGATGATGATGATGATGATGATGATGATGATGATGATGATGGTGATGATGATGATGATGATGTGGATGATGTGGATGATGACGATCTGCAAACGACGATACGGTATACGCAATACATCGTCTGACGGTCGCAGTTTCTGGTGCTGGACTTATTGTCCTATGGGAGTCGCCACTGCACAATCAAACACTCACTTTCTAATCGATTGGTTACGGATCCGCCGACACAAGTCTGCACGAGGTATGGTTCTGAGACAACGACGGTCGAAGATCTGAAGACACGTCAGTTCCGCTACCGAACGATGCCACTGTTCACACCCATATAACAAAATAGCTCATACTTTTTGACTGATACACAAGCTGAGATTCATGGAAATGCCGGTTTGACTTCATGGGTGTCTCGAATTAGCAAACGTGAACCTAGATGTAGCGATTCGTGCACTTCTGCCATTGTGCAAAGCTGTTCCAACACCAGGTGACTTCCAGTGGCGGGGCCCCTGGAAGAGAGTCCAGGACAAATATGTCTAACTTTTGGGTCAGACAGCCTGTTGGTCTCCGAGTAAGTTTTCCTTCTTTATTCACCCCTGAGGGTATGCTCAGAATCCACATGAGTGTTATAAAGGAAGTGGATGTCCATTATTGATCCATATCATCGGTAACCGATGGCGAGGTGATCAGTTTGGATCCGATACTCAACGCCTTTTGGAGCACAATGCAGCCCGACACTTTCGGTTAGGCCGGATGTGGGGACTGTATAAAAGCAATGGTCTTCAGCATACAGTTGAGGCAATCTTCCTCCACCGTCTCCAGATACTGAGTTCAATTCCAGCCGACTACCTAGTTAAGTCCCATTTCCGTTAAGGCTACTCACTTGCCTACTCGATTCCGCGGTAACAACAACGACATCTTAGCTTTAAGCCCGCCATAATAAGATACCCAAGGCATCACAAAGGTTGTCTTTGATGGTGTCAGGGACACAGTTAGATGAGACGTAGCATACACCATAAACTATCAAGAACGGACTACTACAGCATACACCATAAACTATCAAGAACGGACCATTTCTGTCGGTGAATTCGAACGGTTCATAACAGCACGCTGCCACCTGTGTGGCATGGCTTGTTAGTCGGATTACTCACGGCTGTGCGTTGGCTGGGACGACGCCAGGGCACCTTGACCTAGACAAGATGACGATTAGGTCCTCAGACAGAGCCCTTCGCTCCAATGCCTGACCACAGGGTAGCGGTGTTTGACATGAAACGCCAGTGCCTCACATTTTTCAAATAGCTATGCATGTTCCAACCCCCAACCGGGAAGACCAGGAGACTGTTTAGTCAGACCTGTGACTACTGACCAACCTGATATGAGACTACAAATATCGGAAGGACACCGCGGAAGGTTCAAGAGTACACACAAACCCTTCGCGACTGTCAGTAACGTCAAGATGGACATAAATAATCGATGGACACGTGCATCTGATTGAAAGAGTCCGCATAAGGGTCGGAAGAATGTCAATCACCGCAAAGAATACGTGGCGTAAAAAAACACGGACGTATCGGAGGTCAACAAGGAATGCTGCAGGAATTGCATTAGAAATATATTACCCGATTATTTATAGTTTTCCCTTAACCACAAACTGTGATTAACGTGGGAAAAATTCCGCAAATTGTGCGGGATTAATATCTCACTATCTCACTGTCTCGAATATTCACTCAAAGTTGGGGCGCATGAAATGGACTCTGTAGCTATCACATGATGGCGATACATTGCGTCTGTGTTGAAAGTTAATCTCTTTGCTAACCCGGCACTAGTGGTGGCTGTGTTCTACGGTCACTGAGTGTGAGGATTGTTAGAAAAGAGGTGACGTTATTTAACCAAGGAAGTAATTTTCAGTTCTTAGAAAGTGACTGCCGTGTCCTCTTTTGATACAAGGATGAATGTTATGGACAGTCCGGTCGCCTTTTGATCGCTTCGTATATCAACCCTCGTCACTCCAGACGTCCGTTTTCACGACTGGTTTCCAGAGACACAGATCAACTAGTGATGCAAGAATTGACGGACTTGTGAATTGTGAAATTTCTTCCTCAAGGTACTGAATGTCAGTATGGCAGAATGATAGCCAATTCAAGTACCACATTTAGAAACAGCAAAAATCCAAGACGTGTCAGCTATGGTTAGGTAGATCATTTTCTTTATGAGGGACAAACCTCTGAAGGAGCCCCACGAGGCACAACGTGCTGCACAGTCTAAAATAAATATAAATAAATTGTTCAGCTGTTGCACCCTTTCGGTGCCTAACTGCCATGCCACCTGAAGGTTGCACGAGGACTGGGATACTGCCAGGTTGCCCAAGTCTAGACAGGGGAAGTCGAAAGGCAGAGGTCGGGTTCGAACCACGGACCTTATGGTCAATAGATTCGCGCTCTAACCACTTGGTCCATCTCGCCCCTGCTGCACAGTCTATGTATAAGTGGAATACGATAAGCAGCTTCCAACTCACAAAGCAGAAGCGGTCGGTCCTGAAAGTTCAGTTTAACCAGGCGCTTCGTCCTGGTTGAGATCCAGGTGGACTTGGCAACATTCGAGCAGTTGGTATTCAAGCGTGAAGTTCACAACGAAGCAGTCGTTGACTTCGCCTAGGCGTGCGATGTATTTGAACAAGTACGGGGCGATGCAGACTAGTCAATGGTGGTCGAATCACAAAGTAATTAAGGCGTGCATGTTAAAGCGAACAAAACGGGTTGAACTACTACTTGTTATCACAACTTATCTTACATTCTCCTTGAAAGGTGCCACAAGGCAGCAGCAGTGGTGATTCCCCTATTGGTTCTCCTCCATTGCTTCCGTATGTAACTATAGCCATTCAGTCGGAGTGTAGAAGGTCGCTAAGATGGGGACTGTTTAAGTGGACACATTCTAGTGTCTTTCAAACTGTACAGCAAGCACTGTAGAGAAGTGTACATTTTTATTCCACTTTCATCAGACTGATAGAGTAGCATCAAGATGGAAGCGGATTCGGACACGCAGAATAGGGTATGCATAGATTAGAGTTAATTGTGAAACAATAGGAAGAAGCGTCGAATTAAAACAAAAAGTTTAACCGACCGCTGCAGCCATTATAAAAGGTGAATGTGAAACATGAATACGTTTACTGGAAACTCTAATGATAAAGAATGAGTCACAGATGAAGTTAGAAGAAGCAGTTCAGATCTGTACGGTACAGGATGAGGGTCACCTTTTGGAGATCACCCTTAAAAATTTCAAATATTCCAAAAGTCCCTTTACGGCTCCAAAATTATTTTGATGGAATCGACTGGTGCACAGTATTGATTTCCTTCAGTCGGGCCAAGTTGAGTGACGCGCAGAATCTCAAGGATCAAATCGTGTCAACAGAGGTTTATCAACAAATGCAGATGGGATTCCGTTAAAACAGGTAGGTAGGAAACATTTCGTCTACCCACAGTTCACACCTACTCAAGATAAGGTGGCCACAAGTTAGCGAGAAGTGCGATGACAAGATCAAAGAGCGCTTTACGCTCAGGTCAAAACAAGAGAGCCGGTATAGACACAAAACGGAAAAGAAAAAACAGGTAACTACCTTTTACACAACAAAAAAGAGAAATGAATCAAGACACAACGAGAACTTCCCAAAGGAACCTCTGAGCAAACATCATTTAGTACGGTACTGTTTTTAAACGTTTTTAAAAAGCAACAAAGTTTATCTATTTACGGCTTTTGGACAGGTGTTTTAACTTGAAAAATTGTTAACTCTTCGAAGCGTTGATCCATATTAATGTAGTTATCATGACTGATCAAGGCAACATGCCCCAATTACTTAAACTTAGTTGTACCCACACCAGTAGCATGACGCGGATCTCAAGTGTTGCGGAATGACATACTATCCGTTCTGTTGAAAATACCCCTCCAAGATGTTCAGAGTAGGAACTGAACACCTGGCCGCATACTGGGAATCTCAAGGGACGTCCCTGAATATCAAGCAACATGTGTATCAAGCTACAGTACGGGCTATTTTGTTGTATGGATGTGAGACTTGGCCTACTCGAGCAGCGAAACTGAGACGTCTTCAGGTGTTCGACAATCGTTGTCTCAGAACCATAGCTCGTGTGGGTTGGTAACGGCGTACCCGTAACGAGGCAGCTAGAAAGCGAGTTTTCGGTTGCGCAACGGGTACTTCCATTGAAGAATGTGTCCAGCACCAGAAGATGCGTTCATTGGCACATGTGTTGCGTATGCCGAATTATCGTTTGCCAAAGAGAGTGCTGTTTTCCATGCCCAACTCAGAGTGGCGTAAACAGAGAGGTGGCCAACCCTCGACTTGGCAGAGGAGTATGAAGGAGATCACGAAACGCTTGGGTGCTGTCGGTGCTACTCGCCCTCCAGGATGGGGACCGCGTGATCCTCACTGTGCCTGGTTGGAGACACTA
>NW_008751663.1:1090580-1101405 GCF_000715545.1 Opisthorchis viverrini
CGTCCACCTTTACTCTTTTCTTTACAATAAGGCTTTCAAATAAATCATAATTGTACGGCAGTGAAGCATCGGTGTTGAACACTGATTTCATTCTGTTGATCATGATGGTGATGATGGTGATGATACTGTGAGTAGATTGTTGTTAATATCTGCGTGAATGCAGCCATTTACCAGTAGACTTATTTAGCTCAGTAATGAATTGAAAACAAGGTCCATCCTATTTCGGATATAAGAGTTATTGGATTTCTCAGACAGCCTGCTAGGTTTTTATCCGGGTAATCATCGATCCTCGCGAAAGACTTGATAATCAACAAGTATGCGCTTTGACATTGTGTTTCATAATAGATGAAATAGGATCCCGGAAATGGTTACGCCTTCGAAAAAATGATCCATATTGAGACTTCGTACGCCAAGGCTCGTGCTGTGAAAGAAACCGATGATTTATTTCACCGCTTCATAAAAAACTGGTAGGTTCTGTGTGTCTGGTCGGCGACAGAGTTCTGGTTTTGGAATGCTTGCTGGAACGCGAAAATTGTTCCATCTGTCCGAATTTTACGCATTTTTGGGGCTTCTACTAATAGAGGGTAAGTAGGATGTCCCATCCATTAGTAGGCGATAAATACACGGAAAAGTCTCCTCTTTCATTTGGAGGACTCTCCCGCAGTCCTGGTGCGATTATTCTGGTCATTTGATACCACAGCTGAAAGGAGAATTGAGGGGACTATTCCACCAACACAGGAGGACGACTGTACAAACGACAACGCTGAAGTTTTCGCAACTGTAAACAGGAAATCTATTTCTATCTTACCTCATTTTCCTTTTGAAATATTGCCCTCCTAAGAGGGCCTATAATATCTGTAGAAAAGATTTCATATTCTTTTCATGGTATTACATCCTGACGGTGAAGGGTAAAGCGTTTTTTTGTTCCAGTGACTTCACACGCAACTTTTCCGAATGTAGGAAGCACGATTCTTAGACTCTATGCTTAGATTCTGAAAGAAGTAGCAGCGTCCGTCATCCGGAAATTGTCGGGCAATCTGACACGCAACTTCATAAGCGGCATTGTGGTTGGTTCGAGTACAGATATCCGGCCGTTTCCGACACATGTTTTCACTTGCCAACCCTTTGTTTGCCTCCTTAAATGCGGCATTTTGTAAACGGAAGCGTGATGCATGTCCATCAGTCTCGGTGCGAACCCCCCCAGGATCTGTCCGCCAATTTACTTCAAGGCTGAGAATGAAGCCACCACACATTAATTTTCTCCCTTAATCACGGCACACCACAATCTGTGTGGAAACTTAGTGGAGATGAACGTTCAAAAATCAGTGCGATTTCACCGTATGCTCTGTGACTGCGCGAAGGCAACAAAGATTTCCTGGACTGCAGTTCAGGTGCTCAGTTTGATAAGGGCTATCATGCGCAATGTAGAAAGATCGGTTACGTACAAAGAGTATGGGTTTAGCAATGTAATAAAGAAGTTCATCTACTGAGAAACCCCGGTGTTCTATGAATTCAAACTTAGGATTCCTAGCAATGCTCATCTTTTTACATTTGGAACTCAAACGTGTTTTGATGTTTAGATCGAATCAACCACGTTTAATGATATCCTGTCATCTACTGGAAGGTTTTATACGAGAAAGAGGCGGTTTGTGTTGGGACGCTCCGAAAGCACTACGCAGATTTTCGTTCCTATCGGTAGTTATCAGTATGTGTGCATCTCATGAATATCCATGGAGAGCCTAACTGGCAACGTTTCGAGTGAGAGTAGAATACTTGATAATCAGCCACAATGAAACTATCTTCGGTGGAATGTATTACCACCAGTCCTTTGATCATACCCAGTCAGTTTCCATGACATGCTGTCAACTAGCTCGGCTGTTGGTCAGATGAGATCAGCGTATAGGCGATTCCAAATGCTTGTCAACTTTGTTTGCTGTTGTCTAATTGTGTTTGTCTAATTTGGTACGATCGAGACTTGTATCCGGTCAGCCTAGGTGCGTCATTGTTCAGATTCCTGTTGGACACTCCGCACCACTGTTTGCTAAAGTGCTCATTGGGTCCAAGATGGGTAGAGAAGTGCCTGGATCATCACTACGGATGACACAGTCCAAATGTGTCCTCATCTATAGCATTCCCACATGCGAACTGAATCCTGATTGGAACATACGTGTATCACAAAGTCAGCCTGATGTGACAGTGTGTGCAGTGCGATTATCAAGTTTTTGATAAGAAATTGGGTCGGTGGCGCGTCTTATGTGTCACGGATTTCGTATATGAAGCAAACGGGCTGTCTGTTCTGGAGATTCGATCGGATGCACAGTATAAATGTTTCGGTAGGCACTGATTTCGTGGTCTGACAGACTCATTAAGAAGTAGTATTCTCAGGCGTTGTTGATTCGAAGGGACGCCTTAGTGTTTCAGTTCAGGAATACTTTTCGGATGGCGTCCGAAGTATCATCGCTGAAGGCTATTCCCACAACAGCCACCGGGTTTTGTCCATCTGTTCGCCTTTTTGAAGGCGCTTTCGGCATTAGTTGAAATTCATCTCATGTGGAAACATCAGACCATGGTTACTGGATACTGTTCCTTAAGGATCCAACGAACGCCTACTTAACTTCTAGGTTTATGGACCCATACTGCACTTGCCTGTGAATTCCCACCGAGAATCTTCGGTTGACCGTAACAAGCAACCCAGAATCCCTGTAACTCATGGTCCGCTGGCATCTCCCATAATGAATTATGATTTTTTGCATCACTCCTCTGGTGTGGTGTCACCGACGCAATCGCAAAGTTGACGTCATTACACCACACTCGGATACGTGGTGAATGCAGATTGTCACACAAGTCCCTCGTTTCAGTAGCCTGTAAGAAAAGATCAGCCGCTTTTGAAAATACGCGAGAACCCATAGCAACACTGTCACTTTGTCAAATTTTGGAATGTGCATTCGGTTGATGGCTAAACAATGGCCTTGATAACAGCTGGACGTATGCTTGGGGAGTTGTGTTTACTGGAGTGATAGCACTCTGCCTGATCCGTATTCAGCTGACTGTGAAAAACTTAAAATGGTTCCCTACGGTTTCTGATACATTGAAATATAACAGTTTATCCCACTATGCTGTTTTTACTCTCAATTCAGATATCTTTTTGGAAAATTAGCTATCCTTTTTGATGTCACTGTATTGCTTACTTCTAGTTCGCAAGATGCGCTGGATTACCAGTGTCAGTAGGTATTCTGTGGTCGGTTATCTTCAACAGCGTCCGAATGCGTAGGCAATTCGGAATAAGTGTATCAAGTTAGCATATCCAGGTCCTTTCCCCGTTTCCTAGCTCATCTACAGGCTGTGAGATGGTGGAAATACCAATATCAAGTTGGAGACCTACAAAATGCTACTGTGGTTTTCAAGTTCTTGTGAATCCCTAGAAATTTGTCTGCACTTGTTTCGCTTCGGACATGAAGTAGGTGCAGTCATGGTGATAACTTTTCTGAATCTATTTGCGGAATCCTTCGAAGATAAGAGGAGTTTGGAGCACATTTTGGCCGCAAGGTTACCCTTGGCATCCGATCTCGGTTTGTCACTCATGGGCATAGTGGAAAGTCTGTAGATAAACTGTGAAGCTTCCCGGTTTTTGTGCAGTCATGGTGATGACTTTCCTGAATCTATTTGCGGAGTCCTTGGAAGACAAGAGGAGTTTGGGGCACATTTTGGCCGCAAAGTTACCCTGCGCACCGGATCTCAGTTTGTCATTCAGGGCGTAGCGGGAAGTTTGTAGATAAACTGTGAAGCTTCCCGGTTTTCCAAAGCTAGCCATCCGTGTATTACAGGCGCCTTAACAAACACGTAATTTCATGGCAATATCCTAGTGTTGAGGTCCCCGATACGGAACTTTGAGTGACACGTTGATTCGACAATCCCGAATATCAAAAGGAAGAATTAGATTCGTAATGCTACGGTGCTATTTTACACAAGGGTAAGCAAATGTGTACAACAAAACTCAATTGTTCACGTTTTTAGCGTCAACACGTTCACAGGTCTGTCACTGACCGGCACAGTGCAGTGTCAACGTCCGCACATCAAACAACGGCGAGCGGAATGACCGCTCAGCAGCGTGGGTTGCGGTCTCGTGATTCTCATTGGACGTGCGATCACACGGAACTCATGAGAAAACAGGTCAAGGCAGGTCAGCAAACGGGACTAAAACGCACATGAGTTAGTAGTTCACCAGCGCACATTCACACACAGACACACATGTCAATACACAAGTGTCGGAAAGGACGTCCTCTGCGGCAAGGTGAGTGGCGGGTACAGATAAGCTAAACAACTGGAGATCAAAAGTACATAGGCGAAGTAAGCAAATGAATGGGGTAATTATCATAAGGTCAAGTTAGATTCAACACCTAGGTACTTACAATTTAATGGGCGCTTAATCTAAACAGTGATCGCCGTTTTTACTGTTCTAACAAAAAGTGAGTCTAAGGAGAACGGATCAGTTTTGTGATGGGATTAACGATTTAAATGGTCATGAATATACAAGTAAACTGCTGGCAGTGCTTCAGTCTCACAAGTCTACTAGTCAACATAATGGCATAGAAATATCCAGGATGGGTGTCGAACTGATCTATGGTCTTTTGAAAATATGGGTTTGGAGTGGTATCAAGTTCTTCCCGCGCCTCTATAATCAAATACACTCTGTGCAGGAATTTTGACAATCTTGGCAAGTAACGCTGTCATACATTCATCCTGCTGTCTTGGACCAGAGGAAGAGCAGTGAACTTGAACTTTGCCTTCACTACAGCTTATCAGCATTCAGTTACTTAACTTCCCAGTTAGGCTTGTTAAGGTTCCGTCAGCACAGGCCGGATTTCTGTTAGTGTGGTTACTTTTAAGACATGGCAGGACGCTCGCATCGTGAGGCAGTTCAGTTTGAGGTTCATGCTTTAGCACAGTCAAAGGTAATGAGGTCAAAAAGAGGTAAAATGCACCTCCAGTCGGTCATCGACTTAAAGGAATGAATGAATCGGGTCAACAAACCTCAACACCTGTCCTGATTGTGCCAATTGATAGCCTACGGTTCGATGACTGCTTGTCAAGATTCCCGGTTTACGTGGCACCAATTAAACATGAACAACAGTATGGCCAACCTTGGTCGCCTACATAGGGTCCATCATCTACCAACCGTCCCCAACAAGTCGTTTTAAATGCACCCGGATTATCATCTACATGTCTAATCAGCATACAGCCTAGTGGAACTAACCTACCCTAAACGATGGTTAGCCGTCAGCAACCCATCCTAACAGTTTGATCATCTAATCTCTATTGCCAATGACATTATAATGTGATATTTAAGCTCCATCAATCGGAAAATGCTATATGTTACAATCGTTAACTCCATTGGGTTCAATTCGTGTGTTATCCAACTCTTAGACACTGTTGATTCACAGGGCAAAACAGAACTTGCGCTAGACGTAACACACTACTCATAAGGTTGCTGAAAATTCTCTGGTAGCTTCTTCGCCGTTCTTGGGATGAGAGATTCAGCTGGGTTCCAGGTAAACCTATCGAGAAACCAAATTTGTTTTCCAGATGAGTGTATTTCGCTAAGAACGTGTGCGAGTCTTCAGGCGCAGCAGCAGTTTGTGGAGTAAACAGCTTCCCCTTGTCACTTCTGTCGGAAGCGGTATCCTACAGCGCTTACCTTGTGTCCTAACCAGTCAGCTTGTAAGCGCACCGAAAAAAGAAAACTCTCCCCTTCAATTTTTTGAACAACTACGCTGAAACAGCTTTCCACCGAAGGTCTCGCACTTGCCAGCTGTCACCCAAAAGTACTGATTTCGTGTAATTATAGACAGGTTTGGAGAGAGTGCAGTAAATGTGTAAACTCTCTGGGTGGTGAGCTCGCCGGATATAATTCGTCTAAAGAGCAGGACCACAGTGTGCAGCCTAAAAGAGATTAAGTGAAATTGTTAATGCGGGACTCTATGGTGAGACCACCTGTACTCAAGTTTGGCATTGGGCGACTTAGCTGCCAGAGATGTCCGAAGTAACATCACATAAATGACCATTCTGTTGGCCTAGGCCTTGTCCCTTGCGAGCATCATTTAAAGATATCAGCGCACAGCTATCCGAGTAAGGGGCGTTCCATCGTTACAACGAAGGTGTCGCTTATTAAACTGTTGGTGCAAGCCTGACTCTGGGCGGTATACTAACTAGAATCGTTATCCTTTCCAGGTTGATCGGTGGAGACTTACCGAAGTTAGCATGCTCAAGTCGTGGCTTGAAATTGTTCGAAATGTGCTGTACGTTACCGATTGCTCTCCTCTAAGCAATTTATTTATTTAGGATTAAATGCCTAGATAAGGCTGTGGATGGCAAGCATAGCTCTTGAAGAAAACTATAGCTCCAGCCTATAAGACAGTACCACCGAAAACAGTGCGCCTCCAAGGAGAAAAGGTTTCGTTATATTTTTTGCAGGGAGACAAACAACCATCTGAGAATGACGCTTCCAATAAAATCCCCCAGCTCTTCAGAGTGAAATGTATTTCCATTCTGGGAACTACCGCCTTGCTTTCTGGATGACAGTAATGAATATTCGTCCAAATACAGTTGATTTGTGCAGCAATAACGAATAAATGGTTTCATAGATTTACGCTTGACTAGGAGGACCTTCCATCCAAGAAGATGATATCACGGGAAGTCTTTGTGAAAACATGCCTTAAAGTATGGTCAAGTTTATTGTGTTTTGTGAAATTTCGTAATTTACGTATCACTTCATGGTCAAAAGACCAACATAAAAAGTATTAGATGTACACTCTGGTTAAGAAATCATTGAAGTTCTGTTTGTATGTGAGGCGGTTTTAAGAAGTGCGGTTTCTTCCAATCACAGTGAGAAAAGATGTCGTTCTTGGAAGCCACTAGCGAAAAAAAACTTCGTCCCATGTAGTTCTGGAGAACGTATATTTTGAAATGTGCGCTTGTTCTACTGCTTGTTCTACTATTTCAGAACATCCTATAAAGCGGCTTTGTGCTCAAAATGAGGAAAGTTTTGTGGAAGCCAGTGAAAACTGAATGATTAGGCAAAAACGGGAAGCATACTTCATTACTTTTGTTACCAGTTCGCCATGGTGACAAGATTCTGTTTCATTTCCGGTTAATTAAAGGATAAAGGTTTAACTGAAATTTCTTTCATTTCTTCTGGTTTCCACTCTGAAGGTATGGAAGAATATTACAAAAGTACGGTTCGAAACCGTGTGAGAGGGAGCTTTTAGCCGGTTCTGAGTGTGTACGCTCTTCAAGGGGAAACTGTATTTCTTCATTTTAAAAAAAATATCACTTATGATTTTAACGCAAAAACCGCCAAATCTAGTTAGCCAGCATGTTTTTTTAGACGGAAAGTTAGGGAATTTCCATCCAGTTTTGACGGTCATCATTACGGTTTTCTTCTTTTAGCATACCTCACAGGAAACTTCTTGGTTCCAAATTTTGGTTTCTAGATTTCCCTACTTCCATTTACCTGCAGGACTTCAATGTAATTCTTTGACTGTAATGCGGAGAATTTGGTTGTTCGGAATTCCCTATGGTGAACGACTGTGACCATTGAGGCTGCATAGGACAAACAAGTCGGATAACATATCACGAGTAAATTTAATGATCAGCAATCACACCTAAAATAGATAGAGAGCCCATGGCTATACTAGCCCATGGTTTTACTAGAAATTCTGCAGCACCTTGTAGTTCGACATATCAGTCGTCCGTGGATAAATCAGGCGATCAGGCTTTATAAATATGCCGCTTTTAGTATAGAAAAGTTGCAATAATGTTTCCGACAAACACACTCATTTGCAAACCAATTAGGTGTTTACGGAATACTCAAGTGAAAATTTCGTTTACGATGTTCTTCAACTGAATGTGCTGCACAAAGGCTGCCTCATGCTTCATCTGTTACGATATTCGAACTATCGCAGCATATTTTTATTGAGAAAAGTTTTCACAAGGTTGCCGAAAACCGTTCGACAGCCCACGACCGGCTTTGCCCTTGTTGGGGCTCAACAGATTGGCGCAGTCCCTGAGTTTCCGTCAACCTTATCTTCTACTTAAACCCTAATTGGACTACTTTCGACAAATGCACTTATTTGCAAATAAATCTGGCATTCACGGGAGACTCAACTGGACAACATCATGAACGGGAGATTTGCTTAAATCTCCCATGAATACCAAATTTGTTAGCAAATGAGTGTGTTTCGCTAATTTCAAGTAGAACATAATGCTGACGGAAACCCGGGAACTGCGCCTACCTGATGAGCCCCAAAAAGGGCGAAACCGGTCGTGGGCTGTCGACGGGTTTTCGGCAACTTTGTGAGTAGTCTCCTTGCAATAGTGTTATTTGGATAGTACTAAATATCTAGTGCACACCGGTGCGAGCAGTTAACAAACGACTTCACCTCCACACAATTATGTGGATGTCTGCGTAAACGATGGAATCAGTACAGAGGCACTTACTCTGGAGGATGGTTTTTACTCATTGAGTATACTATCAAATTCAGGTACGTAGGTGAGCATTCGCATTTTTGGCATATTTTCACGATAAAAATTTAAGGGTGCAATCCCATTTGTGCTTCAAAATTAAACGCGCCATCTAGTGAAGCTTTTATGACCGCTGCTCAAGTAGAGCGCAGGCGAGTTTATATCACTGCAATACGCAATGGAGAGAAGAAAAACTCAACTTTCACAAACTTTTTCGTCCGACCTTTAATCAGTTACGAAATCCGGCCGTTTGTTATGTGTCGGTCAAGCATACACAAGTATTCAAAATTCAAACTCTATTGGTATCTCTGCTGCTATCGTACACAAACCATTTATTTACCCGTATCTTAATTTAACGTTGTTTCAAAACAGAGGACATAATACCCAATAGAAAATGACCAGTTCTAATCACTAAAATAATCAAAAATAGTTGATCTGAAACGGCCTGAAGTTAGGTGACCGCAATATATCAACTAAAAGTATCTGTGATCTTCGAAAATTTTCCACCTAGGCAATCGCACAATCGAAAAGTGTCTTTTACTGAATCCGACGCGGATTTGCCTGCATCTTGACCCTTGAAAGTCGACACAGGGCTGTGAAGCACAAACGGTTTGTCCAGGGTAGAGTATGCTCCTGCGCGCAAGCCTCTGAATCTCAGGTAAGTTTAAACTGAGAAGCAGTTCGGGCAAACGCATGTGATGCAGAAAATATATATGACGAATGCTGGACCGCTCTAAGGGGAGAATTTGGATCGATGAATTTTTTCTGTGATATTTTAAGAAACCTGTCGTTTTTCATACTGTATGTTATGAGTATTCTGCTTGTCTAGTTTGGAACATCATTCTAGCGCAACAAACATGAAATGCCACTATGCATCCAGATGTTCCATTTTTTAAGGCTTGCATTTAACTGAAACAGATACTCTGTGAATATTCCCATGGTTTTAAAATCAGTCTGCCAATATGCTTCATTCAGTGCTTCATGTTCTTCGGAGCTGTTTGGTTCAGCGTCTGAGAATTTTCATCATCTACAAAATGGCATCTATCATGAAGTGTAGGGCACAAATGTTTTGGTTGCTATGCAGTCTAATGCTATAAAACATGAAATTACTTCCAATATTGTGCCAAATGAAACACGAGGCGGCCTTTGTGCGGCACATTCAGTCTAAGAATATCATACGAGAGTGGTTCAGCTTGGATTCATATGAACCTTGCGTGAGAAGAGAACTGGTCTGCAAATGAGTGCATCTGGGGAATAGGGATATTAACTTATGCATCGTAATTATGAATGCAGATAAAATCTGTTCCCACCCGGGCGCAACCAAATAAAAGTTTTGACATTCCGGTATTTTCATAAGGTTGAGTTGTCAGGATAACCAAATATGATGTCTTCTCGATAACTGGCCTGAAATTGAACATAAAAATTGATGTCTGGACAGGGCTTACAAGCAGTAAAATTCTGTCAAAAGATCAAGTTCGTGTGACATCTTGATGAATAATGGGGGAGGGTGTTCGAAGACAATAATCTCTTGTAAGTTTATCAGTAAGATCCCAGTGTGCTCAAACCGAAAAGAATATTATCTAAAAGTGCGCTCTGAAGAAATATGAAGCAAACATCCTATGGTCTCCTTAACCTTTTGGGACTCAGAGTGGAACAGTATATTGTAACCTAACCAAAAGGTCTCCATTAGTCTACTTTTGAGAGACAGAATCAGCTGACATCTCACCACATATTTATCTAAGGAAAAAGCTACCGAACTGGAATAACAGCCGTCTAGTTGAGTCTTCAAATCAATGAATTAATAATAGTTCGAAATGTTCCTGACGCTACGTAGAAAAATAGATGAACTCTAGCATAGACCTAATACACTACTTGTCAGGTCGCTGAAAACTTTGACAACTCACGACCGCCTTCTCCGTGCTTGGGGATCATCAAGAAGGCAAACTTTTTGAGTACCCGTCAACCTTGTGTTCCACTTGAACCCGTTGGGGATCAAAGGCAAACTTTTTGAGTACCCGTCAACCTTGTGTTCCACTTGAACCCGCATTGTACGAAATTCGACTTATGTATTTTCTTTTCTTTCTGAAGCTCTTCTGGAACCCAGCTTTATCTCCCGTTTTTATGTTGTTCGAATATTGTACCAACTAATACATCAGGCCGCCTGGTGCAGCACATTCAGTTGAATGAGAACAACAAAAAAGACTAGATTCAGCTGGGTTCCAGGTGAGTCTCTCTTTAAGACCAAAGTGCTACTCAAATGAGCACAGACGAGCCTTTGTTTGGCTTTCATATATATATATATATA
>NW_008751663.1:1103333-1154558 GCF_000715545.1 Opisthorchis viverrini
ATATATAAAATTCACAAACATATGCAAGTACCTAGCGCGAAAAACATGAACAAAATTTCATTTCATGAACATGTGATAAGTGAACCCTTGGGTCATCCTTTGTTTAAACACTTCTCTTTGTAGTTTTTTTGTGAAGCAAATAGGCGTGACGCGCTGCCTCGTACATGCTGTTCTCTGATTTCAAATCTAGGCCGTCATTATGTAATTCGGCATCTTCTTGATCCCAGCCAAGAAGCCTGGATGTGCATAGCCTGACTAAGCCTGTGGTAATATGTTTCATACATCGCCGATAAGTGAGTGCTTGATCTTGCTTTTATCCGCTTTGGTCTAGGCTACTCAAACAGTCCATAAAGTGACCGACAGTAAGATAGTGTACCTAGGAAGTGTCCTGACTAACGCATCTGATGCAGTGAAATACAGATCCTCACGGTTAAACTAAACCAGTCCGGCATTTTTTGACACACTTCATTGTTTTTTTAAATTTCGCCACAAAACGTGTGCAATGACTCATACCCAGGTCTCTAAAACCGAAAGTCCTTGAAAAGCTTCACACACACATCAGTTAAGACTAGTGGACGAAAAGTGGATTTGATGAGCAAGGACATTCTTCGTGTGAGATGCTTATATCGCGCTGATACATGAGACAATTCAGATTAGCAGACTCAGACCTAGCCTTCGGGGCACGTGCTGAAACCTTCTTTTCGATACTGCACATTCTTAGGAGGAAAACTTGCTTGAACTGACACTTCGTTGTGCGCCTCATCAGCCATCATATGGCATATGAGTGTGAAAGGTTCCGTACCTCACAGGAATACGCATTATGGGTAAAGTGAATAGATGAACTTGATCTTCGATAATTTTGGCTCCTCAGAAGTAAACAGATGTCACTTATGGTGCTACCGTATAGTGTCCAACTTTCTATCTCTTTCGAAAAGGTGGTTGACGTTGGATAATAATAGGCCCGAAAAGTTACACCTTATCAGGTCCCTTGTACACGTCGCTCTAGTGGCGAATTTCCAAAAAAGTATTTACGAGCAAACAGTGCCTTCTCAGAGGAAACAGATTTTCCGGGGAATGACCACTATACAGCCAAACTGTTTTACACTTTTGCCTCCACAGAAACTGCTCCTCTCCACGCGCCTGATTTCGGGCTGTAGCTGTTGAATCATCGTTATCTTCGCTATATATAGGGGAAATTTGTTCTCACTGTGTCATTTGGACTGCGCCTAACGAGAAATAAATAAAAGAAACGACAAGCGGCATTGGCTACTCCGTACCTTATGATGAAGGCCCGGATTATAACATTCTCCATAAAGTTATTCTCTCAAAACCGAGGCTTTATCGGCTTATGCTTTAGGGGTTGTCGTTGTATGGCAATTTCGCTCTGAACTATCCCAAGAACCCAAAAAGCTATCCTCAATGAGAACCAAACGTAATTCTTTTGTCCTTTTTTTGCAGATGGAGGTGAGAGGTGGTTAGTGAGAAAAGAGAGAAATAGAAAAGGAGCTTCAGAGTGGCTTCACTGTTTCAGTCTAATCTGTGGTTCTTACTAGTTTGGCTAAGAAGAAGAAAATCTACGAATTTGGAGCAGGAGCGTTACACAAAACAAAATTTCATAAAAAAAGCGGAAACCAATATCCAATACGACGGGAACTTCGCAGCCACGGAGAATCTTTGATTAGTGAACACCATCGGGAATCAGACTAGTCCTAGCGTCGTCGTCACCCAAAACTTCACGTTCGAGAAGTGATAAATAGCTGTTTGACGTCAACCCGACCGTCAAAAATCTTTTCTTCAGTTACTATCGTGCAAACAAATCACCTCATCGTCTGACAGGACTAACAGCAACACGTGAATACTGCTTATTAGAATTCAGCCTAAAAATAACAACGGGGCGAACAGGTTGTATTCGAGGAGTATTTGGGTCGAGGCAAAATGAAGCGAACCTTTTTGTTTAAATGGACAACATCCAGTTAGTTTTTTAGCGGTTCTTCCAAACAGCAATTTAAATCACTTGGAAAACTGATAAAGATGATCACCAAGTGGCAGTCTCCGTACTATCGTTGCTGTCTAAAGGCTCTTGTTCACCATGGTATCTGGTTCTTGGGTTTTCATGATATTATGTTTGTTAGACCATCCTCTTTGGTTTCCTCCACAGGGAAGTTTATTTAACACAGGCACTCAAAGTGAGTGATTTACGTTTAGATCTACGTTGGATACGTTCTACTAGCAAGCCTAATTTTCCATAGGGGTGTAGTAGATATTTTGTCAAAGAGGAACAAGCATCCGTCCAATAGCACCCCGGTATTTGTAGCCAGTCTATTTCTGTGTTCGATTCAAACATGAACTTCTTTTATTCGCCCCGGAAACAAGCACCCCATTGGACAGCAGATGTGCCTTCCTAAGCTTTTATCGCCAAACAATATCTCAATAACAGGTGTTCCGGCCCAGTTGTCTTCCTGTTTGTGACATCTTCTTGTCACTTAGCCTTTGTTCAGAACAAGTGCGTGAGCACTGAATAGATTCTTGCTGCTTGTCCTGAGTAGTCCCATGTACTCAGTTGGACAGTAGTCAGGAGTTTCAATTCCTGTTGTCAGTTATATAGTCGCGAAGGATGATATCCTAGGATAAGCATCGTTTCGGAAGTTCCTGTCATCGACAAATGCTGTGCTGGTACGTCAGCGAAGCATAAGTGTTGGACATGACAGTATTCCTTCAATTCCTGTTGTCAGTCATATCGTCGCGAAGAATGATATCCTAGGATAAGCATCGTTTCGGAAATTCCTGTCAACGCAACGAGCTGTGCTGGTACGTCAGCGAAGCATAAGTGTTGGACATTGATGTCATGCTGTCGAAACTTAGTAAACATAGTCAGGAGTTTAACACAGGGTTGGTATTCACTGAACTTTTTTAATCACAAAGAAGTCCAATTTTTACCAAGTTTCTTTTCGGGTATTTGCCCGCCTAATTGGAACATGACAAAAGGCTTCCCAAGATGGTAAATAAACTAGAATATAGTATGAGTTGAACTGAAAATTCTGTAGGGGTTGGGCTTCCAGCTCTGAATCTCAGTGTGTTCTGAAGGTCATCGGAGTGCAGACACAGCACCATTTTGAAATGAGGAATATAATGGAAGCACGCAAATACCCTGTTTATAGGAAACTTCTTTTTTCAGTGCACGGTCGTCCAGTTAGTTTACAAGGTCGTGGTGAACATCAGCTATGAAAGTTGGAGAACAAATTGACGAAGAACTAATGGAAGTAAAGCGCACTAATCCACAACGTGGATGAGGACTGATGAGAAACAATCGAGAAACAAGCCAGTCTGATTTTAGCGTACGGCCGCGGAGCCACCGAGGGCACCCGATTTGATTTTCATATAAGGCAGTCCCTACATGTCCCCTATAGTTGCAGGGGAAAACGGAATAATGTCTATTATAAAAGGCTGCTTCTCAAGGCTAATTCCCGATGGGTGTTGGGTTCAATATCTTCCAAGCCCTGAATGGTTTCCGAAGGTTAGATTTTCTTGGGAGGAAAGCTCGAATCTCCCTACGTTACTTGACGGACACATTCTACACTCCCAAGGCTAACGTTCAGTTATGCGTAATTCCCGGAGTAGTCGAAGAAGGAAATTAATCGATAAATATTGTACTTCACGCATGAAACTGTGAGAAGCCTGTTTAAACGCACTGATGAGCGTCAGAGTTCTTCTGAAAACACGGAGCAAATGTCTTAATCGGAAAATCGTTGGAAGAAATATCACTGTGGCTGCAAGGAAACGCGTTCAGTTCAAGGTCATGCATCACAAATAAATAGCCATGTGGATTACTGACATAAACAAAGAACAGGCATTTGTCATGTAAATGACGAAATAGTAGTCTGGAGAAAAGTACAAAAATCAGATTAATTCTAATTCAACATAATGTGAATCCAGCACCATTAATTTCTCCGATAATTGTACAGTCAGAAAGCTGCCATTACTGACATTGTTTGGCCATTGCGAACCTGCTGGCTGTTTCGGTTAGTCAGGGCGAGTAAGAAAAACCAAATAAAAGATCATAAACACACCTGATTTTTGAGAGAGGTAAAATGCAGCTAGGGCAGCTAATGCTTCCTGGTTTTTCATTTGACTCACAGTAATTAGTCCCGAGGATCTTGCACCAGGCAACTTTTGTCTAAGTTTCAGTAAACATTGCAAAAGCCCACACTGACTAAACGGGAAACACTGAGACTAAGCTGTGCTAGCCTTGGAGATATCAACGTGGGCGTAATTTTGGAGTTGTTCTACCAAATCTGACCACGACCATTATCACCAGTACTACTGGATAGTAGCAACAGTTTTGAGCTTATTGGAATCTAGAAGGGTTTTGAGTATCCAGTGTAGCGTACGGTCGACTTCCTCCCTTGCAATCTCTCCCTCAAATTCCAGTCTAATAGCACTATTGTGGGGCCTGGCCAGCTACGAACAAGCCTTCGGGTTAGAGGTATGTGCGTGCAGCCTCTTCGGGCTCGAAGAAAGCCGCAGTTCCTTTGTTTACTTCCCTCCATGACCCAAAGAACCTAACGGAGGCTGCATTTTTCCAACCTTAGTGGTATAGAGTCTGGACCAAAGGGTATATAGCTCGGCAAATCTGCTTTCGATTGTCCGACTTACGGCTGTTTTGAGAGAGGAAGGCAGTCGATAGTTTGCAGAAATGTCTTCGATGCAGTAGGTCAAGAAGCTGCAAGGCTCGCTCCGGTGTAGTGATGTCAGATTGAAACTTTTGGGCAAAGGCTAAGAGATTAATATAGCGAGCGAACTGACAGACTTGAGTTCTAAGAGTGATACGGTTCAACTCGTGTTATGATTGAACCAGGTAGGATAGACTACAGAAGTGGGCGGAAGTAGAACTGCTTGAAAGATTGTTTGAGTGGGATCAAAAGATGACGATGAGTCGAAGCGCGCTTGTCAGTTAAGCACAAGTAACGTGGCTTCGCTACTGAGTGTTCATAGACCAGAAAAGCACTATCCAAGTTTCACAAACAGTGCAATTTGGGTATCACAAGACAAGCATAACCTATCAGCTGGGCGCAAGAGCAACTTTGACTGTTGATGGGACCAACGAGCACTGGAAGTTTTCACTCCGTCAAGCTCATTCTGCGGAGTGAGGTGCGAGTGTCGGTGGTGTTGACTCAGGCCAACCTTCGTCGACATCCGGCGAGAACATTCGGCATAGGCCAAGTTGACAATCATGTTCTTACCAACGGTTTGAAAGCCTCGAATTCCACGGCATGCTACCAACTCAGCTTTCGAAGTACAGCCACTGCTTCAGTCCTTACATGTGAGCCTCAACATTCCATATTGCGTAATGGTTGCTTAAAAATAGGCGCTTATTCATCCAACTGAAGAAAGTTAAAAACGTGTGTGTCATATTCTGCTCGACGGTTCAAGATAAGCTGTACACGGTTTTAAGAGGCCCCAGAAAGTCGAACCGAGATGAGTGTGTGAATGAAGAGTGAGCAAGTGGTCATTTTTCCAATTTTTTCCCTGTCAGGGGGATCTCATTATGTATGTATTTGTACATGTAAAATGTGACTGCATGGAATGCAAATTTAAGTGCGCAAAGTTACATGCAACTCGATTTTGTTTTGTGCATTTGATGGGCTTGTTGACAGGACATTTACCGAAGTGGGTAGCGGTGACCATTGCAGTCATTCATTTGTTTGTGCGCCATGGATTTCGATCCATTCATTTTCAAAAGATATCATAAGTGGCATTAGGCTGCTCTTGACTGCCGATAAGTGGAATACACCCGAAATTCAGACGGGAAACTAGCCGCTTCCCTTCTACATTCTGCACAGCAAGCGTGGTCATCGGGATGAGCAGTTCAGATGTCTATTTGTTATCCTTCGTTCGGGATACTGCGGGTATCGGTGGTCCTGTCGTGATTGTGCTAACGTATTTGGTTTGAAGAACGTGTATGCTATCCTCTGACAGTGCAGTTTTTAGAATGTTAGCTTATTTGTCGTAATCTTGTGGATTCTAGCCTTTGACTCCGCCAAACTCTGTTATGAATTTATTCTGAAAACTGAAGGCTGGTGGTCCGTTATCTCCGAAATTATCAGACATACCATGAGGAAATGCACACAAGTCGCATTGTCAGTCATCCGCACTGCTTTACTGTCAGTTTTGCCCTCTGGATCCGAAAAGCTATGACATCGCCTGCTGTACTGTCAACATCGGCATTGGGACGCATTCGTGCGACAACGATAGTCAGGAGTTTAACACAGGGTTGGTATTCACTGAACTTTTTTAATCACAAAGAAGTTCAATTTTTACCAAGTTTCTTTTCGGGTATTTGCCCGCCTAATTGGAACATGACAAAAGGCTTCCCAAGATGGTAAATAAACTAGAATATAGTATGAGTTGAACTGAAAATTCTGTAGGGGTTGGGCTTCCAGCTCTGAATCTCAGTGTGTTCTGAAGGTCATCGGAGTGCAGACACAGCACCATTTTGAAATGAGGAATATAATGGAAGCACGCAAATACCCTGTTTATAGGAAACTTCTTTTTTCAGTGCACGGTCGTCCAGTTAGTTTACAAGGTCGTGGTGAACATCAGCTATGAAAGTTGGAGAACAAATTGACGAAGAACTAATGGAAGTAAAGCGCACTAATCCACAACGTGGATGAGGACTGATGAGAAACAATCGAGAAACAAGCCAGTCTGATTTTAGCGTACGGCCGCGGAGCCACCGAGGGCACCCGATTTGATTTTCATATAAGGCAGTCCCTACATGTCCCCTATAGTTGCAGGGGAAAACGGAATAATGTCTATTATAAAAGGCTGCTTCTCAAGGCTAATTCCCGATGGGTGTTGGGTTCAATATCTTCCAAGCCCTGAATGGTTTCCGAAGGTTAGATTTTCTTGGGAGGAAAGCTCGAATCTCCCTACGTTACTTGACGGACACATTCTACACTCCCAAGGCTAACGTTCAGTTATGCGTAATTCCCGGAGTAGTCGAAGAAGGAAATTAATCGATAAATATTGTACTTCACGCATGAAACTGTGAGAAGCCTGTTTAAACGCACTGATGAGCGTCAGAGTTCTTCTGAAAACACGGAGCAAATGTCTTAATCGGAAAATCGTTGGAAGAAATATCACTGTGGCTGCAAGGAAACGCGTTCAGTTCAAGGTCATGCATCACAAATAAATAGCCATGTGGATTACTGACATAAACAAAGAACAGGCATTTGTCATGTAAATGACGAAATAGTAGTCTGGAGAAAAGTACAAAAATCAGATTAATTCTAATTCAACATAATGTGAATCCAGCACCATTAATTTCTCCGATAATTGTACAGTCAGAAAGCTGCCATTACTGACATTGTTTGGCCATTGCGAACCTGCTGGCTGTTTCGGTTAGTCAGGGCGAGTAAGAAAAACCAAATAAAAGATCATAAACACACCTGATTTTTGAGAGAGGTAAAATGCAGCTAGGGCAGCTAATGCTTCCTGGTTTTTCATTTGACTCACAGTAATTAGTCCCGAGGATCTTGCACCAGGCAACTTTTGTCTAAGTTTCAGTAAACATTGCAAAAGCCCACACTGACTAAACGGGAAACACTGAGACTAAGCTGTGCTAGCCTTGGAGATATCAACGTGGGCGTAATTTTGGAGTTGTTCTACCAAATCTGACCACGACCATTATCACCAGTACTACTGGATAGTAGCAACAGTTTTGAGCTTATTGGAATCTAGAAGGGTTTTGAGTATCCAGTGTAGCGTACGGTCGACTTCCTCCCTTGCAATCTCTCCCTCAAATTCCAGTCTAATAGCACTATTGTGGGGCCTGGCCAGCTACGAACAAGCCTTCGGGTTAGAGGTATGTGCGTGCAGCCTCTTCGGGCTCGAAGAAAGCCGCAGTTCCTTTGTTTACTTCCCTCCATGACCCAAAGAACCTAACGGAGGCTGCATTTTTCCAACCTTAGTGGTATAGAGTCTGGACCAAAGGGTATATAGCTCGGCAAATCTGCTTTCGATTGTCCGACTTACGGCTGTTTTGAGAGAGGAAGGCAGTCGATAGTTTGCAGAAATGTCTTCGATGCAGTAGGTCAAGAAGCTGCAAGGCTCGCTCCGGTGTAGTGATGTCAGATTGAAACTTTTGGGCAAAGGCTAAGAGATTAATATAGCGAGCGAACTGACAGACTTGAGTTCTAAGAGTGATACGGTTCAACTCGTGTTATGATTGAACCAGGTAGGATAGACTACAGAAGTGGGCGGAAGTAGAACTGCTTGAAAGATTGTTTGAGTGGGATCAAAAGATGACGATGAGTCGAAGCGCGCTTGTCAGTTAAGCACAAGTAACGTGGCTTCGCTACTGAGTGTTCATAGACCAGAAAAGCACTATCCAAGTTTCACAAACAGTGCAATTTGGGTATCACAAGACAAGCATAACCTATCAGCTGGGCGCAAGAGCAACTTTGACTGTTGATGGGACCAACGAGCACTGGAAGTTTTCACTCCGTCAAGCTCATTCTGCGGAGTGAGGTGCGAGTGTCGGTGGTGTTGACTCAGGCCAACCTTCGTCGACATCCGGCGAGAACATTCGGCATAGGCCAAGTTGACAATCATGTTCTTACCAACGGTTTGAAAGCCTCGAATTCCACGGCATGCTACCAACTCAGCTTTCGAAGTACAGCCACTGCTTCAGTCCTTACATGTGAGCCTCAACATTCCATATTGCGTAATGGTTGCTTAAAAATAGGCGCTTATTCATCCAACTGAAGAAAGTTAAAAACGTGTGTATCATATTCTGCTCGACGGTTCAAGATAAGCTGTACACGGTTTTAAGAGGCCCCAGAAAGTCGAACCGAGATGAGTGTGTGAATGAAGAGTGAGCAAGTGGTCATTTTTCCAATTTTTTCCCTGTCAGGGGGATCTCATTATGTATGTATTTGTACATGTAAAATGTGACTGCATGGAATGCAAATTTAAGTGCGCAAAGTTACATGCAACTCGATTTTGTTTTGTGCATTTGATGGGCTTGTTGACAGGACATTTACCGAAGTGGGTAGCGGTGACCATTGCAGTCATTCATTTGTTTGTGCGCCATGGATTTCGATCCATTCATTTTCAAAAGATATCATAAGTGGCATTAGGCTGCTCTTGACTGCCGATAAGTGGAATACACCCGAATTTCAGACGGGAAACTAGCCGCTTCCCTTCTACATTCTGCACAGCAAGCGTGGTCATCGGGATGAGCAGTTCAGATGTCTATTTGTTATCCTTCGTTCGGGATACTGCGGGTATCGGTGGTCCTGACGTGATTGTGTTAACGTATTTGGTTTGAAGAACGTGTATGCTATCCTCTGACAGTGCAGTTTTTAGAATGTTAGCTTATTTGTCGTAATCTTGTGGATTCTAGCCTTTGACTCCGCCAAACTCTGTTATGAATTTATTCTGAAAACTGGAGGCTGGTGGTCCATCATCTCCGAAGTTATCAGGCATACGTTGCCACGAGGAAATACACACAAGTCGCAGTGTCAATCATCCGCACTGCTTTGCTGTCAGTTTTACCCTCTGGATCCCAAAAGAGATGACATCGCCTGCTATACTGCCAACGTCGGCATTGGGACGCATTCGTGCGACAACGGATGCGTTGCAGACATCGCGCCCATGCTTATTTGCCGCTAAGCCGATGTTCACTATCAACTAAGCACTGCCGTCGCCTTGATAAGTCCAGCACTTCCAGCACAGCGACAAGTATGACATCCACAGGAATTAATTCTCAGTTGATTACTTACTCTTAATTTCTCACCAAAGTGCCGTGATTTTTTGGGCTTCAGAATCTCTTTAGGATCTTCCTCTGAACTCTTGGATTCATCTCCTTAACCTCCTCGGTTGGGTAGGCTTAACGAACTTAGCACACAAAGGTATGAAAATAGATACAATACCGCGTTTTACCTACTTTAATAGGACTGAAAAAACTGTATCACATCCACAGAAGGGCTAGAGATTATCATTCAAAAATGTGTACTTTTTTCTGAAATGAACGTCAAAGAGGCTTCTGTCAAAGGTTCCGTGACGTAGGATCTTCACCACATTGCGGTTTGACAGCCTGATTTGTACCAGAGGGTGACACCTAGCCCGCAATGTTGCCATTAAAGTTTAGTCGTCTCTAACCAGTCTAAGAAACCTAGTCACATTTGGGTTGGGGATCGCGGTTTGTGTGACGAGCTATTCCCCTACAAACAGGTCATAATGTTAGTCATACCAGCTGTTTTCGCGATATTATTAGTCCCTCTTTCCAGATTCCAATGTATCTATAATACCTTATCTCTCCAGCATCTAAGGCCTAAACACGTCAGGTTTGCGCAAGTCAGTTTGCGGATTTAAACTGGTATGAAAATTCTGTTCTCCGAGAAAACACTGAACACATTTTTTCCGAGAACAAGGTGCTGATCGGTTAGGCGTCCCCTGATAAAGATGATGCACCAAAAATACTGAACTGTAACGGAACCAGAGATTAACAAAGAGTGCTTAAATCTCGGTAAACCTCTTATGATGGCTCAGGAGGTGCGTCCAACCCGGATTTCGTGATGAGGTTCATACGAATGGATTGCTGGTCTCTCGAACACCTTCATTTTTAACAACCCAGGTTTGACGAAAATGCCTGGCAGGTGACCCATCTGCTAGAATGCTGCTCACTGTGAACACGTCTTCATAGGGGTTCATGTTGTACTATATAGTAGCTCGACTAAATAAGTTTTCATACAGAATATCTCTCATGGATTTCTTTCAATCAATAGGCACCATCTCTTATGTTATGAATGACATACACGGAAAGCCTCCAGTCAGTCCTACCCTGCAGCCCTCTTTAAAATCATGCATTCAACTTTCTCGAATACAGGGACAAAGGTGTACTGTAATGGAATTTTCAGTTTTTGCCGACCACAGAACCTAATGTTATGCAAACGATGTGTTTGCTTGAGACAACGCGGTCGGCTGTTTCTACTTTCAAACTTGGGCTGCCTGTTCTCGAGGTGAATAGGTGATGAAATACAGTTGGACATACCTTCGTACTTAAAAAAGCTCTCTGAAAATGGATGAATGTGGATGAATGTTATGGAGATGGTCGTATTTAGAGCGAAGAACGACCAGTATATTGTGTTAACGCACTCATCCATGCAGTCGTATCAGACAATATCTCGTTGAATAGGAGGTATGAAGGTGGATTTAGTTATGTGTTTCATAACAAATCCTTGCAGTTACAAACAAAACTAGGCAGTATAAACCGCGTAAACTAATAAAAGAACGTCAGTCTCTTTTGACGGGCACGTTCATAAAGGTGATTAGAATCGTTCCCTCATGCGGCGATTTCTTTTGGATTTATTGTCCATTTGTTGACGAAGACATGTGAAACATCTTTGGCTACCAAACTGTATCGAAATCATATCCGGTTGTGCTCGATTCCTCCTAAACACCAAGAAGAAGGAAAGGACTGACCGTTTGGTTTTACGCGAAATCAAATACTTCCAGGGGTGCAACTAACTGACAAATCAGACTTAATCATGTACTGAAACAGAGGAAGCGGTACGTCCAGGACCAGTCACTCGATTATGCTTGTTAATTCCAAAACAGTGGAGCTGGGACTGAGAGTTAAGCACGATAACAAGAATCAGTTTTTTTCTTTGTAAATAAATAGCTTCCAAATAATTCACCATGCAGAACGCAAGTAGTTACGCATTTAAACGCGACAGAAGTGATCAGAAGTTTTCACTTTGTCAATTACTTAATATTATAGCAAGTAGCCATAGTTGGTTCGTCGCTTATCGTTCAGCTGTAACGCCCCTTTGGTTCATAACTTCGGCGCTTCTCGAAGGACTGATGTACTTCCAAGTCTGGGAAAGAGCAGTCGAAAGAGCAGGTATTGTTTCGAACCGTGAGCCTTCCGGTCAGTAAGCTCACGTCCCAACCGTTGAGCAATGTCACGCTGTTTGAGAAACCCTATTTTTCACTTCCCAGTATAAATTTTCATCAAAATCTAGTTCATATTTTTAGTAGTATTCTTTCAATCCACTAGATTTTTACAAACGAACTAAGCTAACTTACACTTAGTCAAAATACTGCTCAAAGGTTTACTCAGTTCCGATAGTATCGTTTCAGTTGGCCGGCGCACACAGTTTCCACACACAGGAATGTTTATTCAAAACACCACGTCTGTGAGTCGTGACGTCAACTAGGGCAAGAAAGTGTTAGAAGAAAAAAAGGGAAAAATACCTTTTTTATGTAGGCGCGATCAGATATTTGTTGTGATGATATGCGGCAGTGTTACAGAAGTAAACGATCCAAGTGAAACTACTCGGTTAAAAGTTGAACTCAGCTACATAAACTTCATTGTTACGCAGATAGCTTAGATGAAGATTGACAGCGATAGTTACGACAAACGCTCCCTGTCGCTCTCGCACGTGGCAGTGATCATAATATCTTGAATTTGTCTCACGCAAGAAAGTTCACAAACTAAACGCCAGTGATACGTACTATTCATGATTTTTAGAAGGCAGACTGCGCTCTTCTCTGTTACAAACTAGCACAATTAATGGCCTATTTCTGCAAACGTCTTCCATGTTTCAAAAGTGATACATTTGATGGGAAAAAGTGAGAAGGAACTGGCTTATTGGATTCATTGATTTGCAATAAGCCACTGTTTACGTACATTTGGATGAATTTGCGAGAGATTTAGTCCTCTAACTTTTGTGTCATTTTAAAAAGTGTCTTAAAAACTAGGCATATTGAGCGTTCTCCTTTTTCATACTGGGATCAATGAGTACGTTAGACAGAGGTTTTGGGTCGGCTTTTTGAAAAAAATAACGTCGCTTTGGATTTAGTTGAAATCTTTCCACAGTTCCGATTTTCGGAAGACTGTTGTAGACTTACTCATTTTCCTTTTTTTCAGCCAGTCGATCAAGTAGTCCTGGAATCTACTTAAAGCTTTCTAAGCGCTTTTTCGACTCGTTTTGTTATACTGAATATGTACCACCCACCGGTCTGATCCCTATTGGTTTTCCTCGTCTTCTTTTTAGACCATAGTTAACTTTGGCTTTTTCTCTTGATTGGCGTTCACTGGATTTGTTTTGAGGTTTGACTAAGTTGGAATTCCAATACTTTTGCGATGGGGACACCTGGCATCCCTGACGCGATCCCCGGATTCCAAAAGGTGCGAGCACAAAGCACATCTCGCCTGAAAGGGGGAAAGAAGGCGGTTTAGCGGACGTGGGTCGATGCGTACACGTCACTAACTCAAGTTCAGTCAGGAAGCAGTCAGCGGTCAGCACGCTAGTGAATAGGCACCAAAACAAGGAACGGCCTGCGTGCCAGACCCAACCAGAGCTCACACATTTGCAGAGCAGTAGCACTGAAATGACACTTCGCAACTATCGCAACTGTATTCTAGCATATCGAACCCAGAAGGCTTGCCACTACTAGGTTTCCTAAATCCGCACTTAAATCTATAACAATTTCGAAAAAGCAAGGTTCAAGTTTCATCATTGTGTGTACCGTTTTACAGCTGTCTGCCACGATCAGACCTCTGCAAAATTTAGTCCCTCTTTGTTTCTCCATCAATTTATTCGCTCAGGTGACCCACCATCCATGACCAGTTACAGACTATTGGACAGGGAAGCAGAACTCTCATTTGCATCTTATTTACAAAAACTGGACATCCATCTTCTCTTAAACTCGTCTTCCTGAAATTTCCTGGACATTCCTTGACCGTTGCTCAACTCCAGGCAAATGCTACAAGGCGACTCCACAAATTCCGTAATAGATCTCCCTTTTCAAGACATGCAAAGCGAATTTACAAGAAGATAACATGTTACTCGCATACCTCCCCACCAGTAGTATCACCGGTACATCTATATCATGTTTGGATGGAAACAAACCTTAGTATGTAACGTTTCCGATGGTTAATTTTTCTGTTGCATTTCCCACAGCAGAAATGAAATACTACTTTACCCGTCTTAATAGTTGTTTAGTAATATATTCTGCACGTTTCACCTCTTTAAGTTTTCTCCATCTGAATCACGTGCAAATATAAGGTCAGTTTTTTCCTGCAGCCTCTTGCGTATAAGAGAAAGCTGAACGGGAGGTGCGGGTGGATTTCCACAGATTGCTTTTTTACTCAGGCATTATTAGGCTAGACCTCACCCTCGGTGACAACGTTGAATTCCCTACTATAGGATGACAATTATCAGTCTCTGTGGTTAATTCCGTTCGCCTAAGGCGAGTGACGAGCTGGATTTCTTTTGTCTTGCTTTTGCGCTGGCATTTTAAGCAAACAAAAACTGTTTAGAAGGCCAGTTCTGCGATTTTTTCTGCAGTTTTATTGATGCGAGTTTCTTCCTTACGAGTGTGTGTTCGTCCCAGTTTTATTGGTGGTGAGTTTATACCCTTTGAAAAAGTGTACAAACGTTTGCACGTTGCGCAACAATATGGGTTCTCAATCGTGACGGAAATTTGGTTCGAATCACCAAAAGTGTCTGTGTAACCGACTTTGAGAGAGTGATCCACTGTTAGTCCACAATACTCATCCACATGCCTGCATGTTCTAAAAGTAGAATCTAAGTGCATTAAAAGAGACTAAACTGATTTCGAGGGTTGAGTGCTCTTCTGTCGAAATGGTTGTAAAGCGTGTTGCTGGTGAGCGTGCAATAAAAACGACCATGTGTACATTGATCACGCATTACTTGTTCTTACTGACTTGCTTTACTACCATTATCATTTATTTTTGAAGAGCACGTGTTGCTGGTAAACATGTATTAAAAACGACAATGTGTACATTGATCAAGAACAGTTCCAGTCTGATGAGATGAATCCCAAAGTATGTAGAGATTTTGTTATGGAAACACGCGTCTAAAGACCAACAACCGAAGAAAGGACAAAGAAAGAAGACTAAGTGGCAAAAATGTACACTCAACGCCGTGTGCCACGGATAAAAGTGTCATAAGTAAGCAGAGAGCTCACATTGGCAAGCAAACACAAGTCACTGACTGCGACCTTTGGAAGCCCTAGTCCAATAACAGCCTTAGCGGTTTGAGGAAAGCAGATCCCTCGATAAGAGATGATCATTGGTTGGTGAACCAAAAAGTCGACATCACAACCGATTGCATGTAGGGCTGAGATTATGGCGAGGGAATATTCATCAGCACCATACTTCTGCTTCTTCTTATTCCACAAGTGGCAGAACATTGTGAGTAGTCAATTGAACGTTTTTTTGTTGGTTGGGATAATACCTGGCGGCGAATGTGCGTCAGTCTGCAATCTATCGACTTTTTCACATCAAATGTTCCCCAAAATACTCTTTTCCCTTGCCCTGTTTACCTCTCTCTTCCGCCTTACTCTCAAAAGAGAACCGCATATCAGCAGTACTTGAAACGCATATCAGTAGTACTTGAAAACTGCCCTTTGGAACTTTCTTCATTACGGGATATTACTTCCCTCGGTCCTACTCTCAACTAGATTGGATTTTTTTCTCACCTCAGTCTCTTATACATTCGGTTTGTGTCTAGGCACAAAAGAGTATCGAGTTTTTTGCTATCTAACTGATAGCTGATCTCGTCATTTGTGGTGCTGGTGTAGTATTTGTATGGGGATTGAGAGAAATTTTTAACTTTGTACGTCTGTCATCGCGTTGGGTATAGCAGGCCTGTCTCAGATTTCTCGGATATTTCCTCTGTCATTTCGAGCACCACGACAAGGAAAAACAGCTAGAAAAATGCCAACTCCTGTTTCTGACTTGCCTATTGTGATTGAAAAAGTTCCTTTATGCCACTTGGTCCCATAAACCATTGCGCCTAGGATCAAGTTACGCCAGAAGGAACGCGATTAAGTTTTTTAAACTGGGTGGATCGAAAGCATGGTTCGGTAATAAACATCAATTACAGCCGGTAACCTGACATACATGGCCGTGAATTCGCTGCTCTAAGAAAACTTTTTCTCGTCAAACCATGTTGCTTCCAAAAACTACTGTTTGCTTGATATTTATCTGCTGCCAGTGGCTTTTGTTTGAAGTTTGAAAGGCGAGTTGTCATTGGCGCCACCCGAAGTTTGTGCTACATCTGACGGTTGCATGCAGTGTTTTGAGGCAAAAAGCATAGAACAAGTACCTGACAGCAGTGGTTGTGATCAATGCTAAATTTCTAAGTTTACAAACACGGCTTCCTTCTTCCTCCTTCTAGTGGATGCCTCTAGTTGATGACTGACCAGCGAGCGTGAAGTTTCACTAACTTCAAAGATGGTATACGGTGTGGTCAGGTACACGGTCTTGCTGGCGAATAATTCTGAAATCGGTATACCTTCCTAAGACTGGCATTATGCCATTCTAATTAGCAAAAACCAATTTTGAACAACTGTGGAGTAGTGGTTTTGTTTGTATTCAGTTTCAGCCAGTTATCTGTTTAAAAAACACCTTCAGTTCAAAAGTTAGAAAACAGTTTAACTTGAAACAGCTCTACATTTGTCCCGGACTTTCCACATCAAGCAGAAGACCCGCAGCAGGAAGTGGAGGCACCGAGGGAAACTGAAGGTTGTCGCCAGTCATTTATGAACCAAGCCAAAAATGAGTGATATTTAACTGTTTAACTAGATGCAAATCTATTCGCCACAGTTGAACTCAACAGCCAATTAGTCGCGCGCACCTTGTGCGGTTTGCTGGTAAATGATTTAACTCTGCGACCGATTTCTACACTATCTTTACCACAGAAGAGCTATTTGTACATGAGACAGCCAGTAAATTATAGGCTTGAGTTTGTCACAGAAAAAATTGTCATGTCCACCAATGATATCTGTTGAAAAGTTCCACTTTTTGAGTCGAAGCATTCCCTCCTGTCAACATAAGAACCATGGCTTATTAGAATCTAACTGACCATAGCCTAAGAATCAGTGTGTGAAGTTTCATCTGGCCACGTGCACCTCCCCAACTCAAAAGAATGTCGCCTGTCTGATCAAACTTCATTTCTCCTATCTAGGTGATTTATGATTGCCCAATATAGGTATGGAGATTTATATATTCTCCATCACTGCAGTGGAAATACCACCGTCTTTTTCTGTTGGTGAATGTATAAGTTCACCAGTGTGTTGGTAGACATTTGTTACTCTGGTTAGCCCTTGGAGGGTATGTGAAGAAGCGAGTTGCGTTGAGTCAAACATTCAAAGAGCTTGTGTTGGACAGTCTGAAAGGAGACAGCTGCGGTCGAAGGCAAGTAATCAGTCCGTAAAGAACCGGTGTTAAACAGTCTGAAATTTGGATGTCAGAACCGTCACTTTCTCTCCCTTCGATTGGATTGTTTAGATAAAAGATGGCTTCAATGGAGACGTGCATCGCTTGCTACGTTGTAACGGCGGTGCCAAGAAACTTATCTGTCAATAAGTGAATTATTATCATTTGAAAACGAGTGTATTTCGCTAAGTTCATGCAGTTTGGTTTCAATTAGGACATAAGGTTGACGAAAACTCGGAGACTGCGTCTACCTGATGAGCCCTAAGAAGGGCGAAACAGGTTGTGGGCTGTCGAAGAACTTTCAGCAGCCTAATGAGTAGTGCATTACCAGCAACAAAAATCGTTCTTCTGTTATGCGTCAACTCTCAATCGAGCGAGGAGTTGGCTGCAGCAGAATAGCAACTGAAGCCCTTTTTCTATGCCTTTTCACAGGAAGCCCCATGCCAAGCATAGCTGTGCCAACAACCATGCAGATAGCAACATCGTTTACTTCTACGGTACAAAAAGAACCCTACACACATGGTCAGCGCAAAACGGCGTGCATTCAAGTGGATACCTCTCAGGCAGAAACGCAAACAAACCAAATGAAGCGACTAGATATTCTGGGACAACAGTCTGGAAGAAAATTTCTGATGATGTTGTTAAAACTGAGGATATTAGATTACAAGAATTACTTTCAGGTGATTATGTTTTAAACTTAATGATAAATGGTGCGTACTGCATAGTACTGTGTATTGTATGCATCCAGTTCCTCACCAGTCTACACGTTCAAGTTCCACCAGCTGTCAACTACAGGGAAAGGAGGAAAAGCCGTTAACGGAAGGCGGTTTTGAGTGTCAGGTACAAGAAGCACATGTCAGCGGGTGTGGGTTGAAACACGTATGATATTGCCGTGGAGTGAACTATGAGCGACCGCTCATTTTTCTTGAGAGTTTTTTCAAATAGCATGTCAACTTAGCTCGACTGCTTTCCGAGTCAGTTGCAAATACAGCAGGTCACTGACCTGAAGACAACTTCAAAAGACAATAAGTTGTCTTCCCGGCAGAATTCACGTTCTCCGGCGTCTTCCCAGTTCTTTTACAATGTATGCTGTTTTTAGGCGTCCTCAGCAATGTGTGATCATTACTCATTCCAGTCGCAGTGCTTTCCTAGGAAGTCACTCACCATGCAGATGTGGAACCAATTCGTGTTGATGCATCAGCAAGGTATGCTTCTACTCATATCATTAGAGCCTGTCATATGTGAAAATTTCACCCTGGTTGACGAGAATAAATTACGACTCAAAAACGAAAGTAACCCCATGCTGAAGGTAAAATCCACTACTGATACGAAGAATCGGAACTTCTGTAGACGATGAGCTATTTCGTGTTATTTCATCTTGTTGTTTAACTTAGGCGCATCTAGTACATTTAGATCATATTGCTTATCATGTAGAATCGGGCACATGGTGCAGTTCCAAGTTTATCTTCTCTTGGCTGACGGAAATACGAAAGTTGGGTGATTCATAAGGTTCAGGTTACCTTTATTCCTTAGTGATTTTCAGTGGGATTTGATCTGAATTCACGTTTGGGTTTGAGCCCTTGGAAATGACCTTAAAAATACCCCTTCAGCAATCAGACAGCACCACTGTAGCAACTTTGTAAAGATAGCTGTCAGTTCGGCTCCTATATCGTAATTCCGATTATACCACTATTACAGAAGGTTACCCAGAGAACCGCGGTTCCACAGGAAACTTCACTCGTAGAACCTTTTTATTGTGATCCATTTTTCGTTGAAAAACGTGTGATTGCCCGGCAAACAAGACTTATTAAAATCTGAGCAATACCTCTTTCCGGTAATATAATACGATACAGCAGTTCCGAAAGACATGAAACACGCGAAGTGATTTGTTTAGGGGTAATGAACTTGGTGCGTTAGAGCAGACGAACCTGGAATAACCAGCAATCTATTGACTGCCGCCGTCGACCCTCAAGGTTCTTGGGGCATTTAGCACCTGTATGAAAGTATTTTGTTCACTGGCTGGTGCCAGGTGGGTATAGCAGTGTTCTGCATGCTGCTTGCATTTTTTCATAATTGGGCTCACGTTTCGAACGCCGTTAACGGAATTAGTTCTACATCGGGTTTTCACCTTTTCAGAAGCGAACAGTTTTCAAGAAATAATGAACATGATTACTTCTGCCAAGCAATTTCTAACTGGACCATTTTGAGTCTAGGTAAAATTTTCGAAAAATATGTGCGTATATTTTACAAAGACAAGGCTAACTGATCTACTTATTTTCTGAAATACACAGTTTTGGACGACAGGGTCGTGCTGTATGGCTGTCGACGGAGTGATAATCAGGCAATGACGTTATGGGGTGTTTTTTGCATGCACCACTGCAAAGCTGACAGAAGACGTCGGTCGGAACTGTGAAAATGAGATCACAGTTCTCATCGAATACATCATCCGAAGTGTAAGAAAGCTGCAGTCTTTGACAAAGCTCTTTCCATAAATTAGTTGGGCTAATTCATGAAGCATTGATTTCTTGTCGCGGTCCTTACAACCTCATTCAAAAATCTCCTCCAATGTACTCATTAAACTAATTTTTGTTTTTTCTTTCTCCGTCTGTGTTTATCTAAACCAGTGTCTTCAAGAAATAGTTATCTGCGGGCATAGCTTGACGATTAAAACGCTGATGGAGATGCTGATGATGCGGATGGTGGTGACGATGATGATGATGATGACAGAGATAATGGTGATTACGACGATAAGTCTGAGTGAGACGAGAAAGAGAATGAAGAATGAGGGTGGCTTCATTTGGCCTGCTAGAGTACTACCAGTGAAAGGAAGAAGGCCTTCGCATGCCTCCCGACCAGTAGTATCACCGTTACACCAATTCTGTAGACAATCCGAAGGAAGAATCACTGTAGATGTGTTATCAACTACAAGTCAGTCTGGTTATGATTTTATCTCGAAACACCAACTAAGAGTTAGGCATTTGTTTGCACCTCTTTGTTCACGGGGTTAATTACATCAACATCCAGAACAAAATATCTACTATGGTTAGGCTGGATAACGAATAATTTGTATTGCACGCTGGATGATTTTTCAGTACCATGCCCAGCTGGATGTGTGTAACTATTCGTTCGTACTCAAATAAATACTAATTCAGGCTGTAATTAGTTTAGGCTCAATGGGTTTAATTTCCTAAAGCGTAGAAGTAAAGTGAAACCAGGGGAATGGTTGGAGAAGCGTCACACAGAAATGGTTTTTGCGCTGAATTCTACTTTGAATGTTGTGAACATGAGGTTTATGTTGGAAATCCAGAAATGGCAATCACTTTGATGAAAACCTGTCAGAAATGTCTGACTACGGGTTACTAATAATAGTTCTTCCTTATTATGACAAGCTATTAAGCTGTTCGGATAAGTCGTATCCCAGTTATTTTCACGAAATCTCCTAAGGTCATGTGTACATTCTGCGTAGCTATGGAAATTGAGTTGATCAAGCGTGACTTTAATCAAACTGCCTAGTATGGTTGTCTGTATGCTTGAGTTGTTTAAATCAGCCAGCCATCGATATCGTCCCACTCACCTCTGTTCTGAGGTCTGACGCCCTAATTGAAAGTTACCCACGCACTTCCCATCTCGATGTTCACTGCTCAGTTGCACAAATTCGGTTGGTCTCTTGTTATTGTCTTTCTTATGGTATAAATTTAGTTCTAAGTGCTTCCACTGAAATTCCACTGCCATCTTTTTTGACTGCTTCGAAAATAGATAAGGCATTTAACTGAATGCCGATTATCCGTTTTAAAATCCACACGGATGAAACGGCAATTGGAACAATACACAACGAAACTTTCAAAATCTACTAATAAAACAGACTTGCGAGCCAGTCGTGGCTCTTTTGCTGGCGCATTACATTATGTTGAGGTTTTTAACTGGTGAGTAAAAGATTCCGGCATTCATGGCCTGTGAAGGATTTACAAAATCAAGTGGTCTTTCTACAGACAGAGGAGAATCACCACGTTGCAATAACTAGTCACTGCATTCTGGAGCTCGGATACTGAGACACAAGTGGAACAAGTGACCCAGACGCCGACTTTAGTTTTCAAGTCTTTCCACTGCGCAGTTTGAAAAAAAGTACAATTCCGCAAATTAAGAGACCTCGTAAAATTTCTTATTTCTGGCATAATAACTCTTTTCGGGACATGGTCGGATGCGATAAATGGAAGTGTGTCGAGTACGACTGCGGTGTGTCTGCGACACCCAAAGCTAAGCATGACTTTGAGTCTTAGGTCGGNNNACCCCCTGCTCATAACTAACAGTGTCTCTGAATAATATAACTGTTTTTTCGTCAGAACCAAGATGGCTGCGTACCTGACACTTGATAGAGGAGGAACCGAGGCTTTTTCCCGAGTGGTTTGGATGCAGACGTATGTCAGATAAATCGACGAGCGCCCGACGCTGCGTCCACTGCTCGGTTCAAAGTGTTCATCTCAACAAACTACTGTTTTCTGGGGTCCAGTCCACCCTGTTAGTCTATTAAAGGGTTGGATGCAGTTTTCTTTGAATTATTCCCAGGGTTCTCAAGACCTCCGGGACTAACTAGCTTCAATATCGAGATAAAATTGGGCGGTACCAGAGGGTTGGAGAGTAACAGATAGATTCTCTCGTTGCTAACGCATTATAACGCGGAAGAAGCAAAGAGCACTATTCACTCATGCGTGTTGGTGAAGGCTGATGAAGTATACAGAAGCGGTAAAGACTTTGCATGTTCGCTTTGGGAAATCAAAAACTATAGTTTTGGCCGGAATTTCATCCGCTGTCCATAAATTTGTTCATTGGAACTTCGTTTTTACACACTTTTTACACACTTCCGTGGGCTGAAAAGTAGTTTCACTTAATCAAACAGAGTTTTGGTGACCATGGGTGCTTTGTGGAAGAGGCAAACCCTATAATCCTCTGCATAATTTGAGAAGATCAGAGGAAATAAAATTTATGCACAATTTAGCCGAGGAGCAACTGGGGATTTAAAGCTTAATTAACGGGTATTGCATTATTATATTGAAAAACTGTTTTTCCGCCGTGAAGAAAATAGTCTTACCATGCGCCTCTTCTATCAAATTATATCCCAGAAAACTTTTGGCATCAACATACTCTAAATCCAGTTTTCAGCGGTTGCACTGTTTTTGCGGAGATCCAAGCTCGGATGTCCTCCAGAACAGAAATCCAACCAAGACCGACTCAACAAGGTTTGGCTGACGGAAGTGGTCTTCAGCTGGAACTTGTTGATGTTTTATTTCGAAGTAACCCCCACCAAATTGGTGCCTTCCTTCGAGATCTTAGCGCTTCAACTGGAAAAATTTCTCAGCTAACTGGTCGGGATTCGGCTTTCATGCCGTCTTCATTTAAAAAACCAAGTCTGTATTGTTTTGATTCTCTATATCATGGGCAGTTAGCCCTTTCTACAAAACCCGTCAACTATTAGGAATGTCGTTAGTACAATGAAACTGATATTTGCGTTCGATGCAATTTTTTCCGAGATTTCATGCGAAACTGTCAAAATACTTGATGAAATTGGAACGCATATGTACGGCCAACGAATCAAACGTACATGGCTAATAAATCAACGACACCCGCGATGGTGGTATAAATGTCGTTAGACCTGTTGCACTGAGTGCGGCTGAAAATTTATTAACCGCTATTCAAGATGGAGGGACGAGAGAGGAACCTTTAGTGGGTTGACAGATGATCAGTGATAACTGACGGGTTGCAGGAGAAATCTAAAATAGTTGACCTGAGCCGTAGAACAACCAGAAGAAACTTGTGATGATAGCTAATGTTGAAAGAGCTCCCGAAGAAGGCGGTCGTCGTGAAATAAGTTAAAGACCTGTCTGCGTGTCATCCGGAAATGATCTGTTAGTCAGTGGGAATAAATCCAATGGGCATTCCCTCAGAGCAGATAACTTACAGGAATTCGTGAGCTGGGGAGTGTGGCGCTGCGTTTGTGCCACTGATACCAAAGGAATACTGGGGATGTAAAAGCCTGATTAGGACCACCAGAAAACTTCGGCACAATTATGATTAGGAGCGCCAGTTTTTCAGATTAAAACGCTGACGATGTCCATCCGTCCTTCCAGCTTTCAGCAGAACACCACACTTCAGCTGATCCAATAACAGTAACGAATAATTCGACGCATGTCCACTGAGTTGTCATTCAGGTAACTGGTAATATCACCTCGTATGATGACAATTAATTTGAGCAGATTGAGCAGAAACAGGATAAGGCATACTCATGCTATTGGGTGAGTTTGGATTGATCCCACTAGATCTGATTCTAATCGGGTTTTTGTACGCATAAGTTACAAAGATCATTGTGTATGTGGTTCCACCAGACACATTTCAAATGTCATTCTTGGGGTGGAATATGAAGATGCGCTGTACCTCAAAGCTGTTTGCGCCTGGATAGATAAGGGTTTCCTAGACTGTCCCATCAAATACCAGAGTTTCTAAAGGTCTGGGGCCAAGTTTTTTTTGAAGTTTGTTGCATTTATGACTGTCTTTGCGTTTCAACTCCATTCTTTGTCCTAACTTCCGGTTATCAGTCGTTCGTTTTACCTGCTCTACCTCGGGTTAACTAATTATGCGTCAGCATGCACTCATATCAACTAGTCGTGGTTCGTCTGCGGGATTCGGTGTGACCGCTGAATTTGGAGGTATGTTTGCAAGAATGCTAAGCGAAAGTTGCTGTGTATTCTAAAACTCTTTCAGTGTGGCATTTACGCAGTAGTGAAGACACTACAAGAGTTCATGACATTAAATTTAGTGGCCATGAGAATAAGTTTATATGGGCGATCGAATGCACCTGATGCCATGGCAATCTAGTAGTGCGGAGTGTCTGTCGCTGAGGTGTTGCTACGACCAGTTTGAATTCTGGGCGCCAACAGTAGTGGTCGCGGGACAGGCTGATAAAATCAAAGTACTTGGAGGTACATATATTAGGTCTACAACGACAGGTCTTCCAGGAAACTTATGTGTTAAGTCGCATCAGTTTTGCTTCCGAGGGCACACTAGCAACAAGTAGTATGTGGATCGCTGACGATCAAACGTCTCCAGCTAAACAGCTGACGCAACTGTACTGGAACTATGAAGTCCCGCAGCACAAATTTATCACGTATAAATCGAAATCTTGCTTAGTCTTTCATATCAGGATCAGGATTTAACGGTTTTGATAGTTTTAGGCATAGCCGAGCGTTTGGTGGACGATTTACAGAGCGTCAACGCTAATCGAGCTGAAGCCTTTCTCGGATTGCATTAAAAGGTGCTTAAATTTAGACTCCATTCGAACGTTTTCCGTGCAGGTGGCCCAAAGATGAATCGCGTGGCATTTAATCATAAATCCACAAGGCCCTGATTTTCTAGTATATAATGGTCTGACCAGGTAAACAGATTACATCTAAAGATTTCGCATCCAGCACATATCTGGATATCCGTTTTCTGTTGGGTTCTTTTGACAGTCGCACTACTGACTTCGTATGGGAGAATTTTAGTTTTCCATAGTGGGTAAGGTGAAAAGTAGCATGTTTGTCCACCCAGTTTGAGCACTCATTGAAAAATTCGTTTGCAACTTACTTATCATCTACGAAGTTCAGCCTTTGTAGGCTAATTCGGAAGGCAACAAAAATAAATTGCTCAAATCTGTGTTGGATACGCTTCTAAACGCAGTTGAGATTCGTGCCTTTCAGTGTGTTTTCTGAGACACTGGGTTTTCTGCTATTCGAGCATTTTATGTCCATAAATTGCGTTCATCCACCCAGAGAACTTCTTCCGCAATAATCGATTTGCACAGGATTGGGTCGCTTGACTTTCTGTTGCTGATTGTTCTCCATTAGTCTGCGTAGATTGTTCAAAATTTCGGTTCACCATATATCAAAGTCTACTTTTGAACTCATGCATCTGACAGATGCGATGGAACGAGGATAAAAGTTGAGTTTATCTCACTAACCACAGAATTTCTCTGTTTTATAGACTTGGTCTCGATAATTTTTACAGTTGAATACGAGGGACTCATTCCAAGCCATCCCGAAATTGTCGCCGCTCCGTCTGTGCTATTTTATGAATTATTGTGGCACCGTTGCATTGTGCAGCTGGTGGCTGATTGACTCTCAGTTCTTCCGTAATATTCAACAGCTGCTGGGTGTTCCGCGTTGACATGGATTTTTCCCACGACGAGATAACTTTTTTGTGAGCTGATACCAGCGCGTTATCCGCTTTGAATGACCTTTGTCATGAGAAATCTCTTGGGAAAATGATGTAGTGATGTTGATGTGTCCATATATCAGATATGTTCCTGTCAAAATGGGCGTTCTTCAGCGCTGAATCTTTGGTTAGTGATGGGGATTCCCACTGTCATGCGCGTGGTGACTAGACGCCTTTTGAGTCCGAAACCCAAAGGGTTGTATGACTCTGGGTCCTATCACTTTCACCTCAGTCAAGAAGGGATTCTTGATACAGTGTTGCCTGACCCAACCTCTTACTAGTCTGATCCCCCGGTTAGTGGGAGCAGGCTTGAGGACGTCATGATTCACACATTTACTACTGTATCGGATGGTACGCAAGTGAGTGGTCAATGTTTTTAATTCTATGCAAGGGGACAGACAGTAGTACTGCAGTTTGTTTTCAAAACTGTTTCTTTCGTATACGTTGTTTGCGTTGAAGCATTGTGCCATTTTCAGTCTGAATTTACCTGTTTTTCAGTAAACTTTATTGCATCGTAGTAATGCAAAAACTTGTCTTAACCAACGTTTTTTACCTATATGGTTTTAATTATTGTTTTGTAGTAGTCCACTTTCACTTTCGTTGTCCCCCCCGTGGTAGGAACAAGTATTGTGGGCTGTCACAACACGGAAGTGACTGTACTTCGTTCTAATGACAAAACCACAACCTGTCTTCTGTCGCATCTTGAGGGGTTCCTACCTTTTCCGCACAGGATGTTCTTTGTGAAATGTACTGCGGCAGCAGGCCATAGTGACAGGTGTTGTGACTTCTGTGACACCAGGCTGTATGTCTCGGTGTCTGTGTGCATACATGCGCTTGTATGTCGTGTGTGTATATGTGCGTGTACGTGAGATTGTGCGTTCATGTTTTCAAGTCGGTCTGTAGTCAAAGCGAGGACAATGGGACGGCACATGGGTTGGGTCTTTCCCATCAGTGCTCGACAAAACAGCTATCACAAGAGATGTTAGAACGTCCGACCTTGGCTGACTGGGTATTGTTGGGCGACAACAGACTCAGGAAACCCACTGTATTTGAACGAATTAGAGGTAGCCTGCAATGTTAATCAACCCAGTTAGTAGTGCAGAAGTAATCTACTTCAAGAGCAGGACCGTTTACTAAGCAAATATGAAAAAATGGAACTAAATTCTGAGCATAAAACACAAAGTGAGACAAATATAGACCAATGGTAGCGCAACGCTGCCTGTGACAGGTTGTAGGTCAAGGGTAGACGAAGTACACGAGACCTATGGTCAAGCGGACTAAACAGCGGGTTGTGTGTGAACATTTTGTGCTAACACACATGGGGTATTTGTGAGTGAGCGTGGACCAAACGTAAGCACAGGAATGGAAATCTAAGGGAATATGCCGACTGCTCACTGTTGGCAGTACAACATTATCTCCCATCCGTAACAATGAGAGGGTGTGATGATGAGTGCAGTGCGGGAATGCATAGTGTTGGTATAGAGTTATTTGGCAGCGATTGATTTCTGTTGCGATCCAGGCTTTTGTGTATTTCGTGATATGGCTTATGTGAGAAAGATATTCTCCCAAGGCATGCCATCAACATAAAATCCCTGACTGTCGCTTTCAGTGGATGAATGGGTATTCTCACCATTTCAGTGACTAAAATTGCACGGTAAGGTATGCTGTATACCATCAGAATGTTAGAACAGAAAAGTCATAGCCTGTAAAATGGCATTCATTTTCTGTCACTACATCAGTATTAGTAATGGTAATTTAACTGTAACACCCTTTCGGTGCCTAGCTGCCATTCTATCCGAAGGACGCTCGACGGCTAGGATACTGCCGTGTTGCCGATGCCTAGAAAGGAGCAGTCGAGATACAGATGTTGGTTTCGAACCACGGACATCCTGGTCAGTAAGTTTGCGCCTTACCTATTGAATTTTCTCGCCCCCTATTTCGGTATTGCTACTGTGCAACTCTCACAAGCACAGCTAAGTCCAATTGGTCGAATTCTGATGTTAGTGCTGTGTGCCTCTGGAGAGACACCCTCATGTTGTCGACCGAAAACAACACATCTTTTGTGTCACCTCCTCGGGGAGAAGAAATCCACTTCGAACGACCAAGCAGAAACCTTTTCCAGCGGTAAACTAACCATCACGCCCCACCTTTCATTATATCTACCAATCACCAACCATAGATTTACTTAGTTACGGGTTGATAAGGTTTCCGTTTCTTGGTTGATCGCACCGTTTAAATTGTCGCCAAGTATAGCGGTTTCACACGAAACATTATTCACGCATGAATTCGAAGTCAGATGCCAACTGAATATCAACATAGCTTGCATTACATTCAACCTTCATTTATACATCAGATCAGCGTGATATTCAAATTCCTGTTCACCATAAAGTTTAGATTGCAGATCACTTCCCGCTTCACCTACGTCGTCGCTCAATGAACATTTCTTATTGCCCATGTCTCGCCCATAATAAACTGTTTCATGCCAATCGTTCACTTGAGCCGCGTTTCATGTATATGCCCCTATATTTCTTAATGTCTTATTACACTCATGGTTACTGCTAATGTTCCTTCCACAAATGTGAGTGAATGGAAGGGGTAAACGTGAAAATTAGAGGGCCAATATATTTCCCGCTGTGGTAATAAGTAAACGGTGATCCGTTGCGTTAGAACTCAAGTAATCCACATTACGAAGCTTCAGATTTGAGCACGTGATCGCTAAACAGGTGGGGTCGACCTCGAAAACGGCAACCCATTACGGTTTCCGTATTCCTTCGCCACGTGAACATAGCTGGATCGATCGCCCGATGTTCAGGTTCCTAATTCGCCCTCCTGCGCAAGACGTTTGCGAAAAAATTGTTGGGATATTCCATAAATACGACTCGCTAGATATATGACCATCCACAAGCATTACGCATGGTTAGCTGCAATGACTCTGCCGAATCCTCACAACTTGGTAATTCCGCTCAGTCCTCCCAGTACCTTATCCACACGTTGCATTTCCGCACGAATGTGCACGCGAAAGCAACTACGTTTGGCACATGGACTTGGCGTGATTGTGTGTGTGACAGGTTGGTACACTCTATCCCTCAGGAGGATCAAATATGTCGGGCGATCAGAAGCTCACCTTTCATCCGAACCACCCATAGATGTGGTGTAGACAGTCCAATTCAGTTGGAACAGTGGTATTGGTGACTTACCGGTGAGTACCCATGGACAAGTATAACTGGTGAAGACGTTGCAAGGTCATCCGCCGAACGATCAACTGATGTCGGCGCCTTTGCTGTGTATTCAGGATGCAATACAGAACGATCAAGTCTTTCTTCTGTACTCGCCGTAGGGGAAGTTCCTGTTAAAACTGCAAGCGCCTACAGTTTCAAGGGGGAAGTACTTCTTGAACACAGTATATTTCGGTGATAGACTTAGACAGTCATTTTAAACTCCTTCAGAAGGCTTCACATACAGTTCGCTAACTTCACAAAATAGGCATCAGTATTTCGTGGAAGTAAGCCAAGTTGAATGAAGAATGGTGTGATGAAACTGCTGTCCGCCTTTATACAAACCTCCGCAGGTCCAGAAAATGGCCAAAAAAGAAGGCATGACCTTTCGGTTGTTCGAGTGCATTCCATTCATGTTTTACCTTCCGGAAAGGACTTCTTATTTGTTGCTGTCAGACACCAGGTATATTGTGGGAAAGCGAAGTCGCGGTGCGGCATCCTAGATAGGTTACAACACCTTGGGTCTAATAAAAACAAGGGTACCAGTATTCGCAGGGCATACGCTTTGCCAGTACGCAGATAGACAATCAAGGGAACTCATTCAATGAATTTTAAAATCAGCTGAGTAACCCTACTAGTCTCAGACGTCTTATTTATGGTAGGCCCAGTAATTTTAGGCTTGTCCTTTGGATCTCTAGGGTTTTTAAAAAGTTATTACTTGTGCCAGTGAAGCCTTGTCCGGACTCAGGCGTAACCACTCTATCTCTTAAGCACTTGTGACACCACATATTTGACGGGCCGTTTATCATACGCACAGATCGTTAGTCGCTACCGTGGCTCCACAATCTCCGAGGCCGATGGAAAAGTAGTCCAATGGCAAAATATCTTTAACAATATTCATCTGCTTGCACATAATATCCTGGGAAACCACAGGCGGAAGAGTACACCCTACCAAGATTCCTCAACCGGAACCATGGTGACTATTTTTCCTGCAACGTCGATTATCCAGAATCGCACCCTGGCCAATGAGGCCGTTCGATGCAGGGAGGTACAGGAACATGATCCAGAATTCACAAGTATGTAGTGGATAGCCCTCAATGGCGAAACTCGACCAACGGAGGAAGAACTGGCAAGATGAAGCCACGATGGACTGCCTGCGGACAAAATGAGGCCATTTAGAAGGAGAAAGTGAGGTTTTATATCTACAGTGCCGCCCAAATTATATGAGATGGTTGTTGTTGCCACAAACATTCGTAACTTGAATACAAACATGTGTATACGTAATGCACTACTCACAAGGTTGCTGATAATTCTTCGAAACCCCACGACCGGTTAGGCCTTTCTTGAAGCTCACCAGGTAGGCACAGTCCCCGAGTTTCCGTCAACCTTATGTTCCACTTGAAATTAGATTGCACTAAATTAGAGAAATACACTCATTTACAAACAAATTTGGTTTTGCGAGAGACCCACCTGGAACCCAGCTGAACCTCTCGTTTGTGATGGTTCCAGGCAACTGAATGTGCAGCACCAGGCTGCCTCATGTTTCAGTTGCCTTATCGGCCGCGAACAGTGTTGAACCTGAAGAGAGATGCACACATGGCAGCCGTACGAACGGTCTTCGCTGAATTTTGCAAGAATGGACGACATGTCATCTACCTAATCAAGAAAACTTAAGCATGACAATGGAAGTGTCACTTCATGCGGTAGTTATAGATATCTTGAGTAGTCAGCACCTTCCCAAATGCACCTGCATTGTACTGTCGCACCCCTGCTGACGGAATTCCGTACTCTAGTAGAACACTGCACTCCTTTAATTCGTCACATGTCAGGCTTCGTTTAACGGAGAGTCTGGCAAAAAGGAAATTTTACATCGTGTGGATGTGCTGTGGGTTGAAGGAATTCGCCATCAAGGAGTCATCATACCGGTGGACATAAAACGTAACCGAACACCCAACAGAACATGTCCTGTCGGTCATAAAAAACTCACAAAGCTTGGTAACTGCGACGAACCCCGTGACCTTAGTTTTCTCTGGCGGGAAGCCTGCTGCAACGATTGGATATTTTTGTACAAAAGTCACAAACTGCTGAAATTTTTGAGCTAACGAGGACAAAAACGACACAATTATTGTCCATAACCACTTTCAAGGAATTTTCGAATAAAATGAAGGAGAGTGTGGAAAAACTAACTTCTCTACAAACTTTTCTGCCACCTTCACAGACAGATCACACTGAGCCACGTCTGTCATTAAAAATATGGAATCCGCGCTCAGAGTCGTCAAAGGGTACATTTAAACAAATTTTGAGGACAATGTCTGTCTGCGGAGGTTTACAGATTTCGACTGATGACCCATAATTTTGGTGTTCATTGACGTCAAGTGCGTTTTCAACTCTGCCGATCGCTCAGTGCTATCACTTACTCAATGGGGCATGCCCAGAATTTTGTGAACGCAATCTGGCGCCTATATTCACACACATCTGGGCGTGTGAAATTGTATGGTGAGCTCTCTGAAAGCTTGCCTACAAAAACGTGGTGTCCACTCTCCCCTTTCGTATTCAACTTCGTCACTGAAATAATAAGGCAAACGCTGGAAGGTCTTCAAAATACCAGTTTCCAAACTGCCTTTCGTGAGAATCTTGTCTACCTGAAGTACGTAGGCGATATTGTCCTCACCTTTGAAGAGGAAGGCGAAGCACAAGCTCTGTTGAATAAATCACTGGAGGCTGTGAAGAATTTTTCAAACGTCGGTAGTTGTATTATCCCTGACAGAAGTGTGTCTGATGAAGCCGCTGCACGAATCTCAGAGGCCAGGATCACGATCGTTAATTGGCGTCACTTGTGGCGTCAAAACTGATATAAGTGGGGAGTAAGGGTCGCATGTGCCAAGCTGCAATAGGAGCTGTGTTGTTGTATGGTTGCCAAGCACGGCCTCTTCAAAGAGATGTTTCGAGGCGTCTCCAGGTTTTTGACCACTGATTCCTCAGAAGCACTCCTATGGTGGGATGGCTTCAATGAAATTGTAACGGCGGGATTAGAAAACGGGTATTCGGTTGTTCAGCTTCAGTCCCAGAAAGCATCCAGGAACATCAACTATGGTGAGTCTGTCATGTGCTACGCATGAAGAAGTATGGTCTGACGTAGACAAGTACTGTTGCTCGAACCTCTTCAGAATGTCACAAGCATCGAGGTGGACAATGCGTAACTTGGAAAAAGGGTGTGAAAGAGTGGACGAAGAGCTAAGCGTTATCAGTACGGTTCGTCTTCAAAGCTGATGTCTCCGCGCTCCCTTCACTCGAATGAAGACAGTGCAAGAGCTGGCGGATAAATGATGTCAGTGACGTTCTTGCTACCAGTTGATTCTCAGCATTTTTGAGAACTTGAATGTTTAGCTACCTTAGAATGTTTGCTGTAGGTTAGGACCAGGCCGTTCGTTTAACCATTCTTCTCTCATCTTTTACCCATAAAGCCTGATGTACAAGTCAGCAAAATTTTATTTGTATGGCAGTGAAGTATCAGTGTCGCTATCTGTCAGGACGACAATGACGATGCCGATGGACATATTTCCTTGACGTAACGTACTACTTATAGCCCAGAAACTCTGTTTAGCCTGCCGGTATTGCTAGTCTAATTTGCAAATGAGCATAGTTCATCAAAAACGTACAAGCTCTTGTTCCGTTAGTACACAAGGTTGACGGCAACTTGGGGACTACGCCTTCTTGATGAGCCCTAAGTAGGACGCACCGGCATTGGTCTGCCAAAGAGTTTTCAGAAACCTTATGAGTGGCATATTATATCAAAATCTTTTTTGAAACGGCGAATAATTTGCGTGGACTAGAGCTGAGCGCGCAGCGCTTGGTAGCAACGTATCACTTAGAACAATACACAGACCAATCGGATTTTCAAAGTTCACTGATTTTCCCTGGTCTGAGACTCAGCATGTTCCTGGTATCACCGGAGGAGGAAAGTTATCTTTACTGATGAAGCGAACTGAACTTGGTATGACTGTGCCAACTTGTTACTGGCAACTAGTTACTGGTTCGTATAGTCTGTGCTGGCGCAGAATGCATTCTCAACCGGCAGAATATGTAAACTAGATTGACCGCGGACCATCGAAGGCACAGCGCAGTGCATTTTAATATTGATCAATTTTCTTTCCTCAACATCTGGAGTAGACAAGGAAATCTGATAAGGGAACGCATGCACAACAAAATGTACGATATATGCATAACAAGAAGCCAGTGTCTGCTTGGTGATATGAAGGTATTAGTGGTTCGTGCTTGGTCCGAGGTTTTGTTATTCAAGGAATCGCTGGCACGCCTGATGGGAAGGAATACCAAAGTCTCTGACTGTATGCGTATGTTATTGACAAAGGTATAATGGGGACACGTTGTTCAGTGTACCAAAGAGTAGTGCACAAAATCTGAGGCGAAGCAGTTAGGGGGCATCACACCAAGGCCTCCTGATAGTATTGTAGTAAATATTACAACAATAGATAATATTATATTATAATATGTCCCATATTATTGTGACATTCACTTTTCACCTTTTTCCCATGTGTAACTCATTCTTATCTGATAATATCATATTAATCTATGAATCGATTTCTTGATGGTTTTCGTCACAAGACTTGACAATTCAAGCTTCTAGGGTTAAGTACATCCTAAAAGAATGGGTAATTCTATAATTTTTGTCGTGCTATGTTTGCTTTCCCAAGTTCACTCCACTCACTGGATGTATTTTACTAACTAAATACCCCACAGTTCAGCGCTTGTCATTCAAATTCCAAACAATGGCACTTATATTTCTGCGCCTCCTGATTTTCTCACGTATGTCATTCGCTCAGCTCCAACTTTTGTCCATAGGATGGCAGTATTTCCGAAAAAAACTGTTCTAGTAGCGTGAGATGACTGCAATTATATCCCACAATTATCTCCCATCAGCTTGAAAGCAGCGACAGAACGGGAAGGCAAGTGCCTACAGGAACTTGACGATTAAAATGGTTCCGTACTGCGTTTGCGTGCATTTGTGTCGCTCCTCTCTGTGTGGGTATGTGACAAAGCGAAATCCCAATATTGGAAACCCAGGAATGGGTTTCATGAGAGGAAAAAACCAACCGTTACTCACTTGAGAGCAATCCAAAATGGAGTTGAACAAACCTCCTGATAATATTGACCGGAAGAATAATTTAAAGGCGCTGAAAGATACTGTCTGATGAATGAAGGCCTCTGGGGATATTTTTCACAATCTAGCTGTCAATCAGTTGGTTGAACCGACTGTTCTGAGCCAGAATTATGGGGCAAGATCTGGTACATTGGCGCACACTAAGCCAAAGATTGCCGGTTGATTTGGAACTGACATGAATGGGGTAGACCAGTGATTAGTTTTCAGATGGACTATCAGTTAACCAGGCTTCCTTTATCTCCTTCCAGATTAGATTTAACGAAATATTCCACACAGCGTGAAAATTTGACAGCTATTGGGCGGAACCACTGGCAGAATCACATTTGACAGAAAAGTTCTCCACTTGTGGATTTTATTCTAACAACAGTACAGAGTGAGCAACGCCTCAAAGTGAGATGAAGGAATTACTCGCAAGATTTTTACTTCCATGTGTTTATCCTGTTTCTTCAAAAACAGATGGATGAGTTCATAACATCAAGGTCCGGCTTCTATACAGGAACTCGTTCTAACATTTAGAATAGTTGGAGTGACTTCGACACACTATAAAGCTGCATAAAAATGCATAACCGATTTGGAAGTTTTGCCATTTTTTGTTATTCAAGAAAAGAAAGTCAATAAAGAGGAGCCATTGACAAACGGAGAAGTTTTAAATGGATAGTCGAGGTTTTCATGCCCACAAAACCGAATCAGCCCACGGTAATTTACTAATTGTTGGGGAAGGTAGGTTATGAGCAACCATTATGGATGACACAGATTTAGGCCACTCAGTCTGCTTGAAAGGTTAGCCGAACGACAACGCAACGCCCAAGATATTTAGGTTTCGACGGTAGGCACGTTTCGCGATGGCTGCGAGTTGGATCGAGAAACAAGTCGCTAACTCAGTTGATGAAGGGGGGTTCAGTCATCTGTCCACATTCTATGCAGACACATCTGGGGTGTGCTGAGAAGTTTGTTTGTAATCAGTAAACGGACGATCCGGATGGTCTTATTTTGTTAACTCGATTTTGAGAATGCATTAGAAGAGTAACTCACTCACACCAAAACGTGACCTCTGGTGCATACTTCCTCGAGTAGGAGAATAGAGACATTCGGAGTAGTATTTTATTACATTTAGGCAATTCCAGGTTACGAACAGCTTAAGGAATTAAGGCAACGTGTTTTGGATGGTTTCAACTTGTTTCGAAGCCAGTTTCCAGTGCGGCGGTCCGTAACAAAACAAAAGTGCTACTATTGGAGAGATTTTGCAAAAAGAGGAGTACTCTTAGGATTGACGCCCATGACGGTGGTAAAATTCAGGCTGTGCCGACTGGCATGTATCGAAGGTCAGGTAGCCATTCAGTCACTCCGCAGCAGCGAAAAGAACTGTAATCGTCTGAAAGCTTTATCTGCATGATTTATGGTGGTTTGTTGCAAGATATTTCCGATCTGGAAGTTGCGGCAAATTGCGAGTGCCACGGTTACTCAGTGTTGAGCAATGCGTCATTGTCAGTGCTTCCTTTAGCTTTATTTACTGTTATATGACTGAAAGGCATTGTCTTTCTTATCTTCCTATTCTTTCCTCACAAGAAGTTTAGTTGTGAAAGTATGTTTAAGGGACAACAAAGTAGCCTGAATGATCTAAACTTTGGTTTCGGTGCAGATGAATCAGACAGACAGTGTTCCGGAAGAATTACGTGCTCTTCAAATCCGGTATCTGTTCACAAACAGAAAATGACTCAAGCCCCAAAAGATTCGGCCACAAAAAAAACTTAGTTTTACTGAGTTTCATCAAATAGATGCGAAGGGGTTGGTCACGTGACCATCCAATCAACAGTTTCACGCTATTGACCGAAGGAACATGTGGTACACGACCAGTTTGAAAGACTGTTGAATCCAGACTGGGTGTGGTGTTTGTCTAACCAGCAACTGATTTAATAAGTTGACTACTGATGAACAGCCAGAATGTTTTTTGTGCAATTTTTTCCAAAGTCACCGAATGCAGTGAAATGAAAATCAGTCGTTTCCTGACGCACCCAATAGAATATGTTCAAACATTTGCATGTTGCCTCTTTTGGTCGATTGGGCGGAATCTAATGTTTGGAAAAATGCACCGCACTAATGTTTCTAGCCGGAAGTTATCTGACAGTAACAGTTCAATGCATCTTTTTACATTGTTCCAGATCATCAATTGCCAGTGATGTGATGGGCCAAGTCGACTCACATTCACCTGAGTTAATACAAAATTATTGGCAATGCAACTTGGACGGTGGTGTCGCAGCGCGGTGGAAAACGCTTCTACCACTTGTGTGCACCAGCCGCATTTTTAGTCCTCCTGGCATTGTTCGCAAGGTCGTTAAAACTTAAGGATGCGGTCACTGATTCTTGAGCTTATCATTCAGACTTGGTCTCAGAAAAGTCACATAACTGGACACCAAACTAAACGTTTGCGGAGACAAATACTCATTTGGAGATTGGGTTGGCGTTCACGGGAAACAGCCGATATTTAACTGCATCTCTGCTTTAGGATATTCTCCAAGTGAATTCGGTGCGCAGACTGTCCGACATTACATTTGGAACGGAAAGCATGCTACAGAAGTATACTTCTTGGGATGCAACTGGGTGAAGATATCCGTAAAGTTGTTTTAAGCGCCAAAGTGCGTGTGAATCTGAATTAGAAACTATGAACACTTGGTTCACTAACATGACTGGCGAATCAAAAACGCTCCCCCAATAGTTTAGAGAATATACTGGGGGAACAATAAATCCAACGAATAAGAGTATATGCAGTGGCGAAGGTGATATGGCGCTACCAGTCAGGCAGAATAAAGCACTTGTCATTTGACTTGGACAAAGTGATCCGGAAAGTGAAGCAACAAAATGACCATATTGATTAGGGTTTCTTCAAATTATCTAACACCAGTCGGTCTAGGAAGACGAATACTATCAATTATAGATGACCATGAGCTCTTAAAAAGGCCTGGATTGTGCTTGCCAGAAGCGGGGGAGAAGAAAAACGTTTTAGCACTGCTTCATATTAAAAAAGGTTGTCCTCGAACCGTTTACCAAGTTCCATCGATCCGGTTAGAAATCCCGCGTGACCTTTCGCGCTGTGAAAATCACAGTCAATCGCACTGTAATCAGCGCACTTCAATCAGTTCGATCAATTTATCAGCTATAAAACATGCGCCATAGACACATTGGTTTCAGCTGCTACAGTTTCGGTCACCGGAGACGGGAAACTGGAATATAAAACCAAACCTTAGGAGCGAACTCATGTTGTTAGGAAATTAAGTAGCTACGCGCTGAGTGTAATGGTTTTGATACAAGAGCGTCACTGACTTCAGCTGCTCAGTTTCGGTCACCGGAGACGGGAAACTGGAATATAAAACCAAACCTTAGGAGCGAACTCATGTTGTTAGGAAATTAAGTAGCTACGCGCTGAGTGTAATGGTTTTGATACAAGAGCGTCACTGACTGCGAGATTGAGCCATTTCCGTCAATGTCGCTAACCACCTGCAACCAACTTTCGTAATACATCTGACAAAGTTGAGTTTCACTCACCTGCAAATCAATATGGTGATAATGAGCGCTTCACGTGAATCCCTCAATTAGAAACGCTACGATGCAAGTAACAACTTGTTTCACAGAATTTGCTCAGTATTGACGCATACCAATCCATCTGTTCAGTTTTTCCCAGCGGGATTATGATCTAGGATTTCCCGACATCAGTTTTCCAGAAAATCTTGCCTCACACGTTTGCTTTCGGTTTGCTAGCGGATGAAGTGATATCTGTGTCAGCAGAACAAAGCGATGGCTGTTTTGTGGAACCTTCAAACGCATTCCACAGTGCCTGCGAAAATCAACGTTTCTACGAAGCCACAGCAACCAAATCGAACCCAAGAATCCTGCGCAGTTAGTCACCAAGCCTTTGGTCGAAACGGGTCACATGGCCACCCTCACGATCGCAAATGAACTATTTTTCAACTGGCTAAACCCCTTACGATCAGCATGCACCGGCCAGCGTTGTGTACACATTTTTTTTACGAAGCCACAGTAACCAACTCGAACCCAAGAATCCTGCGCGGTTAGTCACCAAGCGTTTGGTCGAAACGGGTCATACGGCCACCCTCACGATCGCAACTGAACTATTTTTTAACTGGCTAAAGCCCTTACGACAAGCATGCACCGGCCAGCGTTGTGTACACATGAGATTTTGGTTGTATCAGTTCACCTACCACGGACGAATCTCATCGTCCTTTTGAAATTGGTGACCTGTAGGGAACATGTGACAGTCCCTGTTGTTACGTTGTCATTTCCGCATGTATGCTCCCTTATCTTTCGTATGCTATTCGAAAAGCAACTGAGATGGCAATGTCTTATAACAATTTCCAATCCCCAGTCTTGATGAGGTAGGATGAGGTGACCCAGGGTTTCAGCATCAAAATGACGATAAATCAAGTTGCGATTGTTTCCTGAAAGCGTTGCTTGTTTCTTCTTTTCACCTTTCAAACACTCTACTATCTGAAGCCGGTGTTTTTCGTTCAACCCCCCAATGAACGTTTCACCCTTGACTGTTGGAACCACTTCTTGCAAACTTTCCGCGACACTTCTTTAACCCTTGCGTCACCACCTGTTGTGTGCACACGCTTGCCATTAGATCAAGTTGGGTTACCTGTTTTTGCAATTGTGCTGTTCCTATAGGGAGTTTTTTTCAATTTTTGGTGTTGTTTTTGAACTCTCATCAATCCGTGAAACATCTTAGAGGACAGTTCCAGCTATTCGAAGTTTGTAAACTTCTCATATATGTCAAATACCCTCTATTGTGTACCCATTTTCTTCCATGGGAGACTCTCGTGAAACCCAGCTGCATCCCCTTTTTATGATATTTTCCGACTGAATTTGTTGCATACATGTTGCAGTTGGTACGATATTTAGCTTATCGCAAGGAAAGTCAAATTGGTGTGCAAATGAGTGGTTGTCGAACTGTCGTGGGCTGTTGAAGAGTTTTCAGAAAACTTGTGAGTAGGTTCTGGCGTCATCCCGAATAACACGTCAACTGAAAAATGAGGTGGCCTTTATGCAGCACATTAAGTTGGAGCGTACCATAAAACAGGAATTCAGTCGGGTTTCAGGTGAGTGTGTGCAAATGGGTTCGTCGAATTTCGTTCAATCCTAGCCCAACCGGAGCATTCGGTGGATGGAAACTAGGGGACTGTGCCTACCTCATAAGCCCTAAAACGGGCGGAACCGGTCATGGGTTGACAGAGATTTCAGCGACCTAATGAGTGGTTTCTTTACGAAAATATGTCCTCATATAGTATTCTTAGAAAGCATTTTTGTTGATAAATCCAAAAGACTTCAAAGTTCTTGGAATGAATCTCCACATTCCATCCAATTTGGTTTCCCGAAATGCATCGAGTATTCTATAGTCCCGTGTTTATACGAGTGTTCTTGACTATCCTCCAGAAATCGGGTTTTATTTTGTTTGTGGAGCACTGGATGAAAGTGGCTGTAACCGACTGACTGTGGATGTCTGCACACAGATTTGACATAAAACCGGGACCATAAGCTTTGACTGATTTCAACTTGAAAATCGTTTACCATAAAGCCTGTTTTCAAAGCGTTTGGGAGCTTCAGTTGTCATAGCGTCAAAGGAGCTACTCTTGCTCACAGGGGATTCATGATTGAGCTTATCTGTACCAGTAGTCTTTGAACAAGACTTCAACCCACTATCACGGAGCTGTTAGCTATTTCCCCACCTATTGCAGCCACTTTTGCTGATAAGCAAGGCGTCGACTGTTTTTCACCTTTGTCTGTCCTGTTAGCTGCTTTACACCTGGACTTCTTTTTATTCTCTCACTGGGGAATCCGGTAGGATTCAACAGGGCAGTTTGGGACGTTACGAAAGTTGAAAATCAAGCGAGAAAATATAGTTGTAATTAAAAAGGCCTTCACTGTGTCTTGTTTGTTGCAGTTGCTCTTGCTGTGAAAGTCGGAAATCACAAATATCGTACAGAATGACTGAGTACCGTGTGATGACAATTCGCACTGATTTTGGATAGATTTTAGGGATCGGGGACCATGTCGGTATCGTTTGTTATCGAAAGTTGTTTGAAAGAAAATCAAAGTCCGATATCTTACCGAGCAAGGCTATGAAGGCAAACGTTGATATGTACTTTTAACACCCTATCGGTTCTGTTGATTCAGTTTTCCAAGTCCTCACCAAATGTCTGTAAATACAGAGAAACTTGTTCAAATGGGCTGGAAAATCCGTACACACACACACACGGTTGTGTAACCTTCACATAGCACATCGGCAACAATAGCATGGAAAGAGATCCACCATGAGGAGTGGCTATTTCAAAGTGAAGATAAGTTATCGACCTTCACCTAACCCTCAACACTCCGTTTAGCACTATCATCCACTGAATAACGGCTCCGAGGGACTGAAACTTCTCCTTTAAGCACCAGTTTATCTGTCATAACCAAATAACAGTTCAAGACTTGGAGTTCTTTGATTAGTCAAGGTACGAATGGATATTCACCACACGTGCCTCGTAGAATGGGGGTTTAGATCAGTTCTAGTCTGATTTCCGTGTTTCATTACGATAGATCGCATTCAAAGCCCGACAGCGCTGCTGGTGTAATTTTCCGCGAAACGACACCAATTTCTTTCACTCATTTGGTTCAATGTAAGTTTGTTCGGTGCAAAACGTAGTCGCCTAAAACAAAGCCCCATTCCGAAAAGGTCACAAGTTAATGTGAGACGTTTTCTGACTCACTGGTACGCGACTGCAAAGCAACATGATTTCACATACATTAGCCAGTCACATTTCCAAACAAACAATACCCCAAGTGTCCCTGACGTGACTCCTTGTGTGCGGAACACCCCAATTACGGGAGGAATGGAGCATGAATCACTCGACTTCCGGTTTATGTGTGCATGTTCGACCATACCCTGTCAAAGTATCCAGAAAATCCAGGAAGACAGACTGTTCGGGCGGCTTAGGCGCACGTAAAAGGTGGTTAAGGTTGTCCGCAAACTATCTGGAATTCGTGGCGCTACCGTTGACAATTCCGCTGCCTAGTTAGCTAGATGATCTTTTCGAATTAGATGCTTTGATTTGGGTTCATCGTGTAATACAACTGAGGTCACCGTATCCCATCCCCATCGCCAATCTGTTACGTCTGCTTATTAGTCAATCTGTGGTATCTGCTGCTGACCCGCTCTAGTGCCTAGTGTCGGAGAGAAAAGACTCACAGAAGGAAATACAACAGCTGTATTCCGAACAAGCGAGTGAGTGAGAGTGAGAGTGCGAGTGCGAGAGCGTGCGAGTGCAAAAGTTACAACGGCCCCACGCTATTTAAAGGGGACTTTCTGACACTGATCCAGGCTGTCTGATAGGCGTCAATGAACACCCATCAACATCGATCGTGCCTCTGTGAAAAGCCTGAACACTGATCACATTCGGTCGTGCTTCTGTGGCCGCAAGAACACTCATGAGGTTTTGCTGAATTGATTGAATGATTGACAGACCTGGATGCTTACCGGCTTTTCAGTTGAGTTTTTGGTGGAGCAGTAGGTTCCGGGCGTTCTGAAGTTGCTTTCAGGAATCTGACCTTCCTGATACTCCTCTTTATCTACACTCAAAAATAAAAATAAAAATTTACCCACTTTAGTGTGTAGTAATAAGTAAGCGACTACCGATGTGAGTTGAATTCAGGGTGACAACACGAAATTTTTCCAAACTGTGACCATGAAAGAGTCGATCTCTAGTCGCGTAATGAGCACGCAGTGTATTCTGTCGCTGAGTTCCATCGTGTCACACTTAATCAGGAACAAGGGTCTTCAGGTTGTCCAGTCCATTGAAATGTAGAAAAATGTGAGGTCAAACCAGTGGGAGCGAAGCGTTGAAGGTGAACTTGAGAGCTACAGCAATAATTTTGGGAGGACGGCTGTAACAAAAAAAGCGGTGCCTTCATCGTTCAGAGCCACTACCAGGAACTTGGAATTGAAATACGTTTGGCAGGACAATTTATTTCGATGCCAGTTACTTCATGAATAATCTGAATGTTTTATCGGGGTTGGCTGGGGCCGTGAAGCCACACAACCCACCCAATATCGAGTAACATGCAGGCACCTAGAGAAATTTGCAAGGTTGTAATCAGCTCAAACCACCAGTCCATCGGTAATTTGATGGCTTAACACTACTGTATCGTCGATTACTTTGAAATCTGGAATTCCTCAAATTCCTTACGTCTGTTCTGTCTTTATTTGTAATCCCCACTCCACTTTTATGTTCAGTGCGTGTGTATAAACTGGCGTTTGTTTGTCCTTACCACTCATTTGACCTTGAGGTCATCTAGCCATTTTGTGGCCGAACTTGTGCACGTGTGGCTATCTCACTTGGGAGCCTGTCTGCTCATTTAGTTCCGACTTTTGTAGTCCAAGTGGACCGTCTGTTGTGGACGAGTATCTACTGTCGAGGTTTGTATATCTTGTGAAATTGTCTTACATTAATATTACTGTATAGAGGCTTAGTGCGACTTTGTTTCGCCATCCTGAAAGTCCCGGTATTACGCGTCACTCGGAGATACAGTTTACCCTTTACAACTACCTTCTGAACAACACTTAACCAGAGCAATTTCTACCACCTGGTCGCCAGCTTGTAGTCGAATCATACATAGCTAAGCAGCGAGCGGACAGCTAAATGCGTTCCTAAACGCATTTCCTAATTTGGAAACGCTTTGGATGCTAACATAAATTTTTCCAAGTTGGTTGGTAAATAGTTAGATATTGTTTAGTCCAGGAACTACGGTCAACTGATTAAATCACTTGTATTGAGTTGAGGAATGTCCATTTTCTCGGCAGGCTGGGTTTCACCACGAGCACTTCTTTCTCCTGTCTTTGGAGTCCTCCTGAGAGATTTTGACTCACTGCCCTCAGCCTCAGTGCCAACATAACCCAACTGTTCCAATTCATTTAACATTCCAAAGCATAACCAAAATCGTCACTGTTCAGAACTGAGCATGGTGTGAAATATGTCGGCCCTAGCGTCCCTGGATCACTGCTTGTATGCGATTTATTATCCAAGTTTGGGTCCCCGCCGTGGGGCTGCACACAGAGTCTACTTATATGATCTCAGTGCTGCTACAGCAGACTTTCGACACCGATCGGTCACTTGCTGGTTAGCTCAGTGTCAAGGTTAAACGGTTAGGACTGAAGTCATGACAACTCTTGTTTTTCAGTTGGTTTATATGGTTTTAGACAACCCGTGTGGGGGTGGTCAATTCCAACTCACCTCCCGGATACCACCAATGATGCGAAATGTGAATTGTGCCAGCTGTCACTCGAAACTTAGGGAACATTGATCTTTGTGGTCCGTTCGACTTGCCTTCTGTCACTTCCTTATACAGTATTCCCCTGTTGGAGGGAATTCTCCCCATTCCGGTCCCGTTGAATTTAGCTTGAAATTAATATAATAGGGGGACTGCCCTGCCCCTCCCCCAAAAATAGTTTAGGTTTGCGCTGGGGATTCTGAGTAGCCTGGATACTACAGCTGTCCTAGAACAGTGCGGTCCCTTACAGAAATTATGATCTATGGCGGGGCGACAATATTTGCAATGATTTCAGATATAAGTCTTGTGTGATTCCGGTTGGTGGCCTCATAAAGTAATTTCTTTAACACTTACCATTTATCCTTGGACGATGAATTCGTACTTATATGGGTATTTGGCAAATTGGAGGCGTTAAAAAACAAGGTTCTACAGAACTAATCGATCAGTTTTGGCTACTCGTTGTTAATATCAATACTTTACGTACGTACGCTGTAATTTGCGTGCACGGTCGATGGAAGATGTTCCTCTAAGAGAGACTATCCTTCCCAACTAAAGCCAGGTGGGCCATCTCCAATGAGAGGTTCTTGCATGGAAAACTAATATACTTAAGTTAGAACATTCGCCAAGGATGAATGGCCTTTTCGTTGGCAGTTATGAATCATAGGTTTACAAAACCGAACACCTAATGCAAAAAATGACCTTTCATTCAACTGGTTTATACTGAAATTCATTCTTGCTGACAGTTCCCTATTAATGGCATCAAATATAGCGTCTGGATTGCTGGATCCATGTAGTATTTTTGAACCCAGGTTATTTTAACTAAGGTCGTCACCGGCTTATCAGCTTCACTGTCAGTTGATACTTTTATGTACCCAGGAGGCTGTAGGATCCCAATAGGAGGGGTTGCTTTCGTGACGGTTGTTCTGCAATCTCTCCCACTACTGGTTCCACATCTACTCGGCAGGAATATTTTGCGTATAATTCACAGAATATTTATCTGAGGTTGTGATAAGTGTTATTTGAACGAAAGTGTTTACTCGACTTAATACTTTCTCTGGGATTTCAACAGCCCCTGTAGAATAGCCTAACAAACTTTATCAGGATATTCATAGGCATGTGAAATTGTTTACCCATCTAAAGCGGATTAGGCCATATGTCAAATATCGTTCACGTTTGGCCTCTGAGCCGTCCGATAACCAGAGTTGTTGCTTAATCCACGTGGAAAATTAGCAGGAGTATCGTTAATTAAAAACATGGCCTCGCGATCACACTTCGCTCTCTATTGTTGCTGTCAGTGGTACAGGATGGACCGTAAACAACAGGAATGCATTCACCTAAAACGGGACAACATTGTTGTTTTGAAAGACACATCAAGGCTGATCACTTGTTACCCAACCTGACAGTATTTTGTCAACAGATGGATGATTCATGCATCTGGAAGTTGTTTGGGGAATAAAGGGTGTATTGCATAAAAAGGTGATCGCTGTGCTTACTGGCGGCCTAGGCACATTATCTCGGACAGAGAAGATTTATGAGAAAAAAAGCAGAAACTCCTGAGCTTTTTAAATGGAGAGATTCTGAATTTCACGGTGGATTGAAACAAGCCTTGATTTTACGGTGTATGCTTTCTTCTAAAGCCCAGTAAAAGATGAGTAGAGTGAAACTGGTGGTATTCTGGGAATGCTCGGCTTTCTATAACCTTGTACTTTCACACTGGCCTTAATGAACGTCATATATAATGCAACATATGGCATGCTTTGCCATCCCACCACCGCCTCACTGCCAGCGGTCAAAATCCCTCTACCCATTCGCATCTATCTGTAAAAAATTCTCGGTGCACTGAGGCCCTGCAAATACCCCACCATTTCAAAATACTTTCCATACCTTCACCTGCAATCTCACTCGCCCATCACGTCGTCTCTCCTATCACTTCTCAATAAGTCCCAAACAATCAACTTCTGCACACGGATGGATATTTTTATCCAGCATGAAAAACTGCAGCTAGTTGATTTTAATCGTACCTGATCAGATCCCGATTAGATAGTGAATTAATTGAGCTTCCTGCTTGGCTAACAACATTCAACGAATTTTAATTTAAAATAAACCCCTACTACATTCAGGAACCTACTTCGAAAGCTATTGCTTGCTGATATGTCAGTGCCACTACCCGAACTCTGCGCTTTGACCAACATCCAAACTAGCTCAAGTTCAGCTCAACAGATTCGTTCAAAAGTAAACTCGAATCGTGGCTCCAGGTCTTTAGAAAAGTCTTCACAGCCTTCACGGTACAAGTTAAGCTATATATCCTGTTGGTAGTATGAGGAGATTCGTAATTTTTGTGGAAATTTCGTCCTGTAGGTGAAACCAATCTATGCTGAAAAGCTGAGAAGCACTGTTAATCTGTTTCATCCTTATTGGAGATCATCAGCAGTGCGCACCTCACGAAACTCTGGAGAGTCTCGAACCCGCAACCTCCTGGCCGGTGGTTTGAACACTTAACCGTTCGGCCACGGGCAGCGGATCAGCAATCTGATTAACTTGCACTTAGACAGTATATAGCGCCGCTCATCCTTCAATCACATGATCCACATCACGCGGTCACACGTGTTGACTGGCTCCTCGAGCAACGACTTCTCAGATGAAAGTAGGTCAGGGTTTATCAGATATTTTAATCGCATTTGTTACATTTCACTCCGTGTCTGGTTAAAACTGCTCAGGAAAGTTCAAGCTCTATCGAACCATCCTAGTATATGTGAGCTCTTTTCAGTTTAGTGATTGGTTGTTGACGATTGCGAAGTTTTAACCCAAAGAGACAACCAAGCTGCAAGGTTGCTCACTAACCCCTGGCGAAAGAACGCTCCCTTACATTGGAAAAGTTGTACACCACTATCACAGTGATTCCAGCCAAAATGTTTCAAACAGCAAACATCTGACTCTTTTCTAAAACTATACATCACCATGGACATTCCTCGTCTGCTAATACGTTGTAAATATACTACTGATAGACTTACGAGGTTCATATGAATCTGCAGACTGGGTTTAATGGATTGTCCTCAGAAATGTTTTCGGCCACCTAGTTTTCTGTACATTTGGGCTACATGACTCGCAATGTTGGTGATACTAACACGATGAATTTGTAGAAATAAACATCTCATCTTTTATATATTTGTAATGTACTACTCATAAGGTTGCTGAAAATCCATCGACAGCCCACGACCGGTTTCGCCCTTCTTGGGGTTCATCAGGTAGGTGCAGTCCCCGGGTTTCCGTCAACCTTATGTTCTACTTGAAACCAAATTGCACGAAATTAGCGAATATACACTCATTTGCAAACTAATTTGTTTTTTTCGAGAGACTCACCTCGAACCCAGCCGAATCTGTTGTCTATGATGATCAGCTGGGTTCCAGGTGAGTCTCTCGAAAGAACCAAATTAGTTTGCAGATGAGTGTATATTCGCTAATCTCATCTTTTATTTGACTGCATCGACTCAGATGAACTGCATGTCATAATCCTAGGGTCCGGGTTTGGCAAGCATCTGGTATTCAAGTCAGTAACTCTCTCCACTCTCAACCAAATTTTCCGTTTCCGTGCTGTTTTTCGGTTGGCGCCGCAAAGATGACCGTGTCTTAATTTGGCCACTCATGCGTGTTCTTTCGCACTTTGTTTTAGAATCTGCAGTCATTCTTGTTACAACTTATATTTAGCGACCTTGTCTTATACAGACAAAGCGCAATGACCAAGCATGCTTCTGACATTATGGCCATCAACCGAACCATATGCTAGGCAACTCTTCTTTCGTTTGATTAGGTGCAAACTCGAAATCACCAGGTCCCAAAAAGTACTACTTTTTCTCCAACAGGTGATGCTTTTAGCAGATTTGAGTGTATTTCCAGGGAATTCACTTAAATAAAAAAATCCACAGGTTGGTATGGCAAAACTGATCCGGATCAGAACAGCAGGCAGGTTTCTCTGAGACTTGCTTAGTTCTACCTCACATTAGACCCTAAAACCTCGTTCTTGACACCAATTTCATTTGTCCTCAATATTACGAACAATGTTGTTACCTTAGCTAAACCTGTTAAGCTCCCCACAAGTGCACTAATATGCTTGTGTTGGTTTTTCTAAGCTAATTAAATTTCCAAAGGAGATCTTCTCTGTGAAATTACAATGCCCACCTGTGGCATGCACTGGGATGTGCGATTCAGTATTAAGTTCCATCAAACAGTGGTCTCAGTTTTCGAAGAAATTGTTTGCGAGGCATCTTTTTATCCAGCTTCGGAGACCAGATGATTACTCAATGTATTTCCTCATTTACATCTCCCCACAATCAAATTTCTAATTTTTGTACTTTCGACAAGGATTTGTATCAACCAATAACCCTCTGGTTCTATGTAATTGCACGAGTATTAGTGGCGAATTACCCGAATGACTGAGTTGGTGTCTATTGCCTTAATACATGTTTTGACCAGGCTTGAGTTGGGAAGACTTATTCTCTGTGAACTAACTGGAACAGCATGGCAGGTTGACAGTTGTCAGGCAAACATCCTCAATCGTTGGATAGCAGGCGGTGTTGCTTTGAAGCTTAGAAACACTTGTCTTTTGTGCATTCTACGGATATCGCAAGATACTAATGAACATGAGTAAAGCCATCGTCCCAATTTTGGTTGATCCCTAGCTAAACCGTCTCAACACAAAGTTTTCCCTCTTTCCAAGTCTTTTTCACAGATGATGCAGTTGTATCGGTAAATTCTACTGTATCTGTACACTGCTACATTGAAGGCGCCAACTGCTTTGTTTCGAACAAATTGGCTTATGCATTTGTTGACTCCGGCTCATTCCAGAGGCCTCTGAAGCAGCATAAAGCGTGCCTCCAGATCGGTAGAGTTGATGGTGGTGCAATGCGTTAACCTTCATAAGGGAAGCACCGGGTTAACGCAGCTCACACCGCAGATTTATGCGGAAATATGACCCAAGTTTTGTTTGCGTCTGGGAACTTGCGCTGTCTTTTTTTCAGTAGTCTTTGGTGAAATCAATTTTATGAGAACTGCATATTTAAAAAACCATGTTAAAATGGAATGTGTAACGCAATTCTGCCGTGTTCTGCAAGTTTCCCTTTACGAATAAGACACGTTAAAACTGTGGTAAAAACTGCTACCCCTTTTGTCCGACACGGATCCTACTTCGAATAATCGTATTTTCGTGTTGAAATCTACCGTGATTTTGTCCCTAGTTATACGTTTCGACTTCGCATAGATAACAGCCTCCAGATAAGTTACCTGCGGTCGGATTATCTTACCTTATTAATACCCTAGTCGTAACACATCTCTAAGTAACTATCTCTGAGCAATTTCTTCATCGGACAACTTGACGCCACCGCAAAACCTCACCATCGGGTCAATAAACCTTTCCCGAACTTGACTTGAGTTCCCCACGGGGGAACTTTCTACAGGATATGATGCTGTAAGGGATTTTGGTAAAAACAGTTCCCCAAAAATACTCAATTCCGTCTCGGTATGCAATCTATTTCCACTGTTTGTTGCGCATTTGACAGTGCAAAAAACCGCAACAGATGACAACTCGAGAAGCCCGGTTAGTTGTGTGTGACAGGACAAACGAACACGTGCTGGATGAAAAGGGAATTGGGACAAAATAGAACAAGTAAGTTGATCAGTCAGATTCATCAGCTGTATCAATGTTAGTCGGACAGGAAAATAGAGTTTTGAGGTGTTACCAACCGTCACAAACGTCGACTTGTCACTGTTTAGGGGGTACGACAAGCATACACATACACACACACACGAACGTGGAATAAAGTGGATTAACAATGTAATGAGTTGAACAAAATCAAACATTTCATCCCAACTCTCGCAACTGGCTTTGACCCGGATCTGTTGTCATACGTGGCAACTGTTTTGTCATAAATTTGTCACATCTTAGAACCCAGGTTGGATTCTGACAACCGGGCCTCAGGTCATCACTTAACCAGAGTTGGAAATTTATTTGAAAGAAGGGGCAAGCTTGGTAGCAGTTAACTCAGATGACCGAATGGTCAATGAATTACACAGCTAAATTTGAGATTTCACATCAAGATACCTCTGGATTTTAGTTACTTTGAGTGTTGCAAGACGAACGGAAAAGTATTCTTTGCAAAAAGATGACATCATTTCAGACGCTTCGGTTTTTTATAAAACGACTCTACAGTTGCCCACAATTCCGGCAAGTCGTGCAATTTTATCGTTGGTTTTTTTGGCGCTCACCTATTAACGGTGAGTGAATCAAAGTGAATTAATAATAAACATAAAAGTTGCCGTTACTAGGAGATAATTGAACGCGAGTTGACGTTTGGCATCTCTCATCTTACAGAATCAACGAATATTAGGATGGGCTAAATGAGGAGTTCTAAGGTGATTTCATTTGGCAGTGTATCAGTACTGTAGTTTTAACAGCAGCCGTATCAAACTCACAGACAAGTGAAGGGCACTTATTGGTGGTTTGAACAGGATTTATGAGTTTCTGACTAAAGCCGAGAAGAACCAGACTACTCGTTATAATGAATTATTACTTAAAATTCCTCACACGCACCAGTTTTAGATTGATGGACTGTAACGCAGTTGAAACTCGACTGTATCTGTTTGCACGTCTATCGTATGAGTTTATGTGTCTCTCTCTCTATCCCTATTGCAGGTAACACGGACGAGCCACCACGAGCCCCGAACAGGAAAGAGTAACCTGCTTGTACACCCCTCTGATTGACCTTGACTCATCTTTGTACCCCTGACTTCCGGTTTCGGTTTTGGTTGAATACACGTGTGTTGTTGCCACGCTCCGGTCTTCTCTCCTATGTCACCCGACTTGTGCAAATGTGTGCCGTGTGGATTCAGTAATACCAATCTCTAGATCTGCACATTTCAGAACCGACGTGTGCCGTCGCTACATCCTCTCGAACGTCGAATACCGCTGACTTCTGACGTCCCACGCTACAGGACTAATTAGTCATGAGTGAGGAGTGATCCATGACGACGTCGATTCAAAGATAAGAGGGACTAACTGTCGTAAAAATCGACCCCTTTTTAGGTCAGTGTATTCTATATTTTTAGCGTGGTAGATATGATGGCCTAAATGGGACGAAAAATATCATGCCATCAAGTGCAGTTTGAGCCGGTGCACCAGAAAGTTGTGTCTAAAGTCATGTAGATGGAACCTGTTTTCTACCAGACGGGACAGTTTTGTTGCTGCTAGCCACGTTCAAACAGGAACCAGAAGGAAGCTGTAACTGTGTGGTGGAGCGGTACTCTAAAATAATGACTAGTAAATATTGGGGAGTGGACAAATACAGAGTAACATATGAACTTTTCGCCAACGTTGGCGCAAGATGTCAGTACCTATGATGATTGGAGCGAACCTACTGTTCAGGTTACAGTAAAACTGCCCAGTGTGGCGGTTGCCCTCAGTGTGTTTTAGTACTTGCGTTACTGAGGAGAGATGCCAACGCTGACAGTCCGTTCTACATCACTTCAAAGGGGTGGGAAATTACAATGAACGGCACCACCTATCATACTACTAAAGTGCGTATGCTTGTGGGACATCAGGATGACCCGAAACCTTCGTTGGTGGAAGAGCTTGCTGCGCTCTATTAAATGAACTACGTACGTTCTTGAGGAATGGGTGATAACGGAGTTAGGGAATGCACATCACGAACTAAAGTAGACATCCGTATTTCAATTTTGTATATCCCACTGTATCTCAAACTGTCCAAATGATCCAGAACATTTGGACAAAGCGAAAATGGATAAAGAATGAAATTCAGTAAGGGCTACGGACAAAATTTCGCCGTGGACACCTTTAGAATTCTTGATTATTGCAATTTTGGGGTTCTGTGGGATAGATATTTTGTTCATAGCCACACCACTCTTGTTTGAACGGCCGTGTTCCTGTTCTGGCGTAATTATTCCGGTGAGTCCACACCAAAGGGAAGCACTGGACTCGAGTATCGCTCTTATTAGAGCTCATCAGC
>NW_008751663.1:1155851-1180536 GCF_000715545.1 Opisthorchis viverrini
ATCTCTCGTTTGTGATGTTCTCAGGCAACTGAATGTGCTGCACCAGGCCGCCTTATGTTTAATTACTTACCTTCCATCGTTGACATCGTTGTGACAGGGGGGATATTGGTTTAACACCATTATGAGGTCAGTGGGAAGTACGCCGTTGTTGAGTTCCAACGCAGCTGAAAAGGCTGTAATGCAATCCATAAACCTCATATAAACTGTTCGTTAGTTTGAAACACACAGTCTGAACTTCAAAAACTACTCAGTGCTTACAAGGTATGATGCACAACTAATTAGTTTGCAGTCTCAAAGAAACTGGGATTAGCGCGACCATGAAAAACATCCGAAATCGCTATGGGCATTCGTCAAATCAGCCACGGGAAACTAGCTTGAAAAGTTTTCCAGAACGACTTCGACTAGAATTTACTCACTTATAAGTTTCCTTGAGTTAATTTATTAGTCATGGATCCCTGTTTTCATAATGGACCACGAAGCTATAAAATTAATATCCACTACGAGTACGGTTGAAAGCGGACTCATTACCATGCTGCAATCACTGGGGCCCGGCGTTTTTGTCGCGGTAGCACTTCTGATGTGTAACAGTGCCTTATTGGGACAGATTGGATGCTGAACCAGGTTGTCGATTTTCGTATGGGTCCAGTGTCCCTACATATCATTCATTTGAAGATGATTTGCTAGCTCAGGAGGCCATTTGATCACTAACGTGTTCCAATTTTCCTTCGAACAGAAGATCATGAGGAGGAGAGATGTAGGTAGAGAACTACCCCCGGACAGATCACATTAGTGAACCTAAAAGCGAATCATCATCCGGTTCCTTCTAGGCCACAGGGCCTTTGTTCTGGCGGCGTTTGATCAACTAGACGAGGGATTCGCCATTTGTCTAGCCGTTTGACCCCCTCGTTGTTTTCATATTACGAGAAGGCACATTCTTCATAAAATCTGCAAGCACAACATGGCGAGCAACAAGCAATGTCGACTTTAGCACGACAGAAATAGGACTTTATGTTGAAAAATAAGGACAAATCATGAGACTGCTCTAAAAAACGACAAAACTTTTGAAAAGAAAACAAAACACTTAACAAAAATACAAGCATGAGGAGTTCACGCCGTTTTCATCGCAAATTCGACTTTCGAGGTTTATTTCTCCCATCTAGACCTCTTGTTTACATGTTCTGTCCACTTCGTGCGCACATGGTAGCCACGCTTACAAGTGTTCATCTCTGTCCTTTATATGTATGATTCAAGGATCGGTATGAACTTTCGGACGGAACCTCCGACATAATTTGGTTGGCGAGAACTATTATTTGCACATCAGCAGTTTTGCGGAATTTGTGACAATGTTCAAAATGCAGGCGAAGCCATCGTGTTACTTCATTCCACTTTCAGATTAATTAACGCGAGTGGAACTAAGTAGAAACTGAAGCCGTCCCTAGCTCTAACATTAGGTGAAATTTCTTTCAACTGTCGCTTGTCAAGCTTATCGGAGTTTTAGGCTTGGCATGGCGAATCCCCCCCTATGATTTAATTGTCCACCTATTCAGGCTTGGCATGGCGAATCCCCCCTCCCTATGATTTAATTGTCCACCCACCCAACTTGTCGAAACGTGCCTGTCAACTGTGACATTTTGTGTACCCACTGAAAGCAGATTTAAAAGATACAAAAACCAAGAGGAGATGTGAATTATTTCGCGTGGGGTTCGGTTCAGTTTGAATATGGATCAACAAGTATGCCTTTCCGAGGAGAAAGAGAGATGGATTTGACAGGTATCGATTATCATTGCTGCAACCTCTGTGTCTGGAAATGCAAAGCTTGTCCGCTTTAAAGGTACTGTCTACAGGACTATTGATGGAACCTATGAGAGATAGGCTTTCTTCCTGTTGCCCGCTATGTAACGTGGTTACCCATCTAATTTGATAAAGCTCATTGAAACTATTCTGGAGGTAAAAACATGCAGTAATGTTAGGGAAAGGCTGACTTCACGAAATGCTCTGTAGATTAAAAAGAGTCTGGTATCATCAAGATTCACCGGTAAAATGTACGGCCATTCTAAGGGCTTCGCCACTTCCTTTTTGCCACGGAATTGTGTGCAGTATGTTAGTGGATAACGCATGGACCGATGTAAGATCCCAGCCAAGTGAGACCGTAAAGGCTTGCTCAACCCGACAAACTGTACTGAGTCAGAATGTCGCGGTTTCGAAATCACTTCTATCAACCAGATTTGGCCCTAGGAATCCAGATTACCATGAAGGCATCGCTGGTCCTAAAGTCTGATCGCACGGTGCGTGTGTGTGTGTGAACTGAGATGGTTAAGAATGTATGTTAGGTAGTCGGTCTGCCAAACAAGCGTTATTTTTTTGGCTCCCTTCTTCAGGTATTTCGTGCGCATTTGTTCACGTCCCCAAAGAGTGACTTGAGATTTCACTGACCGAATCGTAAAAAGACACGGCAGGACTACTTGCTAACGTCATTCAACAAAAGGTGCGGAGAAACTAGATGTGTTGATGATTTATGAATAAATCTGATGTTAAGGTAGCGAAGAAACACGGCTACCCGGGTTACTTCTGGAAATTTGATTAGATGCACTGACTTGCAGCGGACTGTCGTACGCATGTGTCGGTTGGTTTTTATCATTTCTATTTATCTAATGATAGTACTCTCATTAATTTGGTTCATTTAAATCTTGCTTGTTATTATCTTTGTTGTCGATGTTATGATCTTCTTCAAGCACGACAAACAATGCTAATAAGTCAAATTGGGTGAAATGCACTCATTTGCAAATCAAATTTGGTTTTGCGATAGATTCACCTGGAACCCAGCTGAATCTCTCGTTTATAATGTTTCTGAGTATCTGAATGTGCTGCACTAGGGCGTCCCATGCTTCAGTTGGTATGATATTTGAGATACACGTATCAAAGTAACACACTACTCATAAGGTCACTGAAAATTCTCCGACAGCCCACGACTCTTGGGGCTCATCAAATGATGTCTAGCTCAAAAGGATTCAGACATTGTATCAGTCCAAAGAGAGCAGATTCTATTGACCGGAGAAAAGGGTGCCGTCCTGGAATGCGTCCTTTTCAGCCGGTGGTATCAATGTAATTCAGACAGCATTAACAGCTTTTAACCCTAGAGACGGCGGCTAGTCAATAGAACTGTTGGAACCGAATACTGCCCACCGATTATGTAGTTTTACATGGCACCTCCGCAACATCAGTTGCTGGAATATTTTCTCTCTCTCTCTCTTTGAAGCATTCATTCGGGGATGAGCGAATGCAATAGTTCACTATTACTTGGACGCCTTCCCCAGTGGCAAACAGCTCATCGCCAACACCTTTATAGGGTACATCATGTTACATACTAGCCAAGACAACGAGTTCGTGAATTCAGTGTCAGCATACACAAAGAGACTGGGTCATACCATCGCGTACAGGCTTGTGTACTTCCGCCACCTACTGAGCTATACTGGGGATGTCCGCGCGACACTCACAGAGTCTCTCAAGGTTAGTGGTTAGCAGTCTGACGAACTCAGTCTCCTGATCCTCCAGATTGGGGGTAGGAATATGCGTGGTGACTAGCTCTGTAAATGCTGAAATGAGCTTGCTTTTCTCGCCAAACACTCGCATTGTTCAAGGATGGGTGTTGAAGTCCTTACTCAGCTCCTGTCTGATCTATTTGCCTGCGTCTTGAGAAAGCAGAGCGTCCCAGACAACTAAAGAGAATCGTTGATAGTGCCCATTTTCGAAAAAAGGCTCGTCGTGTGTGTGGTAAACGAAGGCGGATCAGCTTCAACTCAGCTGTGACGACATTGTTGACGTCACTTGTGCTTCGTCGCCTTATGGTGGCTCGTGAAACAATGACTCGAGAGCAGCAAACGGGAATCTGGCTTGGTAGGGATTGCGTTGACCAAATCTTCATACTCCGACAGGTGCTAGGACAACACCATATGTACAAACATCCCACGATTTTCGTATTCCTGGATTTACAAGGCGCATTCAACTCGATTGATCGGTCTGTTCTCGTTGACATCAATGTCCATGAATGAATGCCCCGGAACTTTGTGAACATAAGAGGTTCTTTGTATTCTCAGACTTGCAGACTTGTGAGAACACACGGAGAGCTCTCCAAAAGCTTCCCTACTCAAAGCATTGTCCGTCAGGGTACCCACTCTCTCCCTCCCTGTTTGATTTAGAGATCGATGAGATACTATGACGAAAGCTGGGTGTTTTCAAAACCTGATGCTCAAATAGCCTCTCAAGAGAACCTTGTCCAGCTGGTATATGCAGATGACATGGTTTTGGTCTTCGAAGAGGAGAAGTCTCAGGTGTCTTTGGGTGAACTGACCAAATTCTACCTGTCCTTTGCACCCATGAAGTGTAGTGTGACGACGCTGGACACGCAGTCACTGAGCACGCCACTTACAATCCAGGGAGAGGAATTCAAAGTTGTGGAGCGTCTTACATGTCTTGTAATCTGTATTAGTTCTGATTGTAGTGTAACAGCTGAGGTCAGTGCACTAATCTGCAAGCCTTGGGTCACGTTTGCTAATTTGAGACATTTATGGCGTCAGAGCGGCAGATCCCTGAATCTCAAGGAACGTGTGTATCAGGCTGTAACGCTGGCTGTTTGATTGTATAACTATGAGATTTGGCCTGTTCAAGCAGCAGAACTAAGATGTATTCACCACTGCCGTTTCGTTACCATAGCTTGTTGCCGGTGAATCCGTAGTGAGCCAGTTAGGAAGAGTGTTTTCGGTTGTGTAACGGGGAATTTTATTGAAGAATATGTCTAGCACCAGAAGCTTCGATGGTTAGACTATGTACTACGCAAGCCGAATCAGTGTTCGGCGAAGGGAGTGCTGTCTTCCGTGTCCGGTTCGGAGTGGCGGAAACAGAGTTGTGATCAACCCTTGACCTGGCCGAGGGGTATGCAAGAGATTACGAAAAGTTTGTGTGACTCGCCTTTCAGTATGGGGCCATTGTAAGGTGTGGCTGCTTACCGAAAACCAGTGGTATTCTTGTTATCAGATTCTACCCAGATTGCTTGAATGAGTGACTAGAGTTGTAAGAACGACTGTTGGTTGCCAGCATCAAGTCCCTCCGCTGTTCACCATGATCGTTTTCCTTCTAATAAGGTTTCTAAATAAATCCTGGTTGTACGGCAGAGAAGAATCAGGTTGAACACTAATGTCGTGCTGTCAATGGTGATGACGCTGATACACAAAAAATACGACTGTTCGAATTCCTCTACATTTACACTTGGGGAGCAACCTGATTGAGGTGATGAAACACAAGTAGAAATTTCCCGCACGATAGCCATATTTCTAACAGAATTTTCAGTGGCATGACGCAGTGCAAAGACGATTCCCTTTAACAAACACTAGACTGTTAAATTTCATTTGATCTTATGTGGATGCTTGCACGGTTGGCTTTGATTTTCACTTTGTTTCTGCGTTCTCAGACCACTTGAATTTTAGCCGAACGTCTTTGACAGTCGGGATTTGAATCTAGTGCAGTGTTATACCTGAATACCTTTTCTTCGAACGATGCGCCATGCCTACAAATGGTCAAGATACACTCAATTCGAAAAACCTTGATTTCCCTTCCTATCGTTCGGAGATGTGAAAAGTATTCGCGTTTGCACTACACCGGTAGGGATGGTCAGATGCCCAGTGAATGCGAGCTACGCGTCACTCCGGAATCGACAAAGTCCTGCGAAGAGCGAAATAACGCTATCCAGTCGTGGGCGAACTGAGATGGGCGGCACTCTGTTTCATCCATCGACTAATATGCATTATATCGGACTGAAAGTTTGTCAGTGGGATGAGATAGCCTCTGCTCAACTATTGGAGGGTTTCTGCTGCAATTAGGCTCAACTTGCAGCAAAATGAAACCTGAAACGCGTCTACCTTCCTTAAGGTATACCATACACGGAAACCCCTTGCTATTCTAATGGTCACGACTTTGGTTAGAAGTGTCAATGGAACATTGTTGCCGCAGACTCTACGCCTTTTGAGTGACGCGATCTGTGCGTAGGTTCCGCAGCTTCTATAATTATTGGTCTCATTATCCTCTTCAGTGAAACAATATCGTTGGGGTTATGATGTTTTCCTACGGGTAAGGCCATTGCAATTTTTCTGCACGAATGCGAAAGGTCCATAACTTTGCCACTCCAACGCAAACAAGATATACCGTTTTCATGAGGGAAACTACTCACAAGATATGCCGTTCTCTATGTGAGTTTCCCACGGGCCTAGCGGTGTTTTGTGTATCGGGGATTAGTAGGAGAATATGGCCAAAGAGGTTTTCCTAGAGGAGGGATATTTTTACGACTGCCACCAAGCTCGAGGTTGTACAGCTAAAATATAGGTCAGGTGGGCACTTGGTTCCTAAAGATCAAATCAACTGTGACGGAAGCTAATGTAACTATTCGGTGTTGCTCTAAGTGCATTCACTACGTAGGCAATAAAAACTCTTCCACAATACAGGTGAACAGCAATCAGCTGTTTGAGCCGCTACCAATCGATGGCAACTAGCTCTCAAGAGCATCAAGCCAACAGGTGAAATAGGCAGACTTGTATCCCCTTTCTAGTATCTGTTGGCCCAGAACAACTGCAAACCGATGGTCTATTCATATAATCCACTTTCTTCACCCAGAAAAGCAGTAAACTTGGTGAGACATTTGTGACTAACGTATTGCCAGACAAATTGGAATATCCCTTCCTGCTTATTTTGTATTTTGAATAGAGGTCAACAAGGACACACTATTCTCAAATGTTCTATATCTTTCGATAATTTCTCTTGGTGGGCAATACGGAAGTCTCGATACCTGTGATCCATCCACCTTCAGGACTGGTGAGGGGATGGTGTGAATTTACGGAGCGTATCCTGTAAACCACGACTCAGAAGCGTAGGTGGAAGACTAACCGATCTCTTTTCTTGATGAAATTCGTTCTTCTTCTTCTTCCGCAAGAGGACAAGCCTTCTGTCCAGCAAGATTTGAATTACTCACTTCCTGGGGTAACCGATAGACGATCTGATAAAATCAGTTGTCCATCTCTAAAAAATCTCCTCGATGAAATCAAGAAAATGGTGGTATCCTCTTAGAGTGATATCTCCGAAGTCAGGTGTCCCTCAGTACACGTAGGCGTAAAACGGAACTCCAAGATCTGACATGAAACCCCGTCGGTCTCGTTAGCTCTGGAACAGCCATTCAACAGGTTAATGTTCAAGGAAGACAGAAGTCTTCAACGAACGGCCCTTAAATTATAAGAAAACAAACAAACAAGCAAACAAACTAGTGAAAATTTCCTATCGTTGATTCGGCAACGACATTGAAGAACAACTACACTATTTGCAAAGTTCAACTTCCACGTTTTGTTCGTCCCTTCACATCTGTCTAATAAAGGAGAGCTTTTAAACAGCTGACGGGGCTTCCAAAAAATTGAAAAAATGCATTTCCCAATAGAAAATTATGGCCTAAGCTGGATTTCTGGAGAGGGTTCTCTAGAGCCTATGAAATTTCCTAATCTCTTTTAGGTCGGGGAGCTGCTTGTGGCTGATCATTTTCAACAAGGACGAAGGAGTTTAATGGTGCTCTTGTGGACACTTTGACATGGATCAGTCTCACTTAATGGAGGTGCTTTGGATTAAAAGCGCTAATTTCTTCTTTTCCACACAGTTCCGGAAGCAGTCGGTTGGTCGTCGTGAAGATCGGTCGCATTTCTGTACACGCTAACTTGAGGACTTACATATCGCAATTGGTAAGTATAAATATCTTTTATTGTTTACTTTGCTTGTGGTAGTTTGCTTCGTAGCCCAATTTTGTTTCAGAGTGGCTTGATGTAGGTGTCCTACCTCTCGACCAAACTCGGAACCTGGTCACTTGGCCTGACAAAGCTTTTGTTTCAGAAGCGAAACGCCACCCAGCAATAAATCTACCGATTGTTGCCAAACTTTTTCGAAAAAGGATGTCTTACCTTTTTCGGAAAAGTTTGGTAACAGTCGGTAGATTTGTTGCTGGGCAACGTTTCGCTTTTGATGCAAAAGCCTCGTCAGGACAAGTGACTGAGTTACGAGGCCGTGGAAATCACCAAGCCTCACAGCGTGAACAGAATAGAGGGCGTGGAACTGGTGAGCTTACGGAAAGCGGTGTAGATAAGCCGCGTTGACACCTGACTTTGGGTGGGTGCCAATTCTCGTAAAATCATTAGCAAAAACAGGGGTGGTAATCCCAACCCGAACAAACTTCATAGAATCCCTCTTCCTTACACAAATATCGTAGTACAAGTCCATCCACACAGTCGAACAAAAAGTTCAAACGACGTTCAAGAGGGATCATCACATAAACGAAACCAGGCTGGACCCAAATCCAAATAGGTTTCCTCGTCGGCCTTACACTTGGTCACCCAGCCTAACACAAAATATCCCTCCCTAACAGGGATTTAGCATGACTTACCTGATTGGTTCTCCCTCTCCGCGTAAATCTCGACCAACCTCGTAGCCCAATCACTTGGCCTGATGAGGTTTTTATGTCAAAAGCGAAACGTTGCCCAGGAATAAATCTACCGATTGTTACCAAACCTTTCGGAAAAAAAGACTACTCAACCGGTTCCAAGTGCTTTTCACCTGATTGTCCTACCTCTTCAGCGTGTCTGCATCCCCTGTATCGCAAATGACATTCTCCCCTTTGAAGGGAGTGGGTGGATTGTAACCATACGATTCACTTATCGGAATGTTGTGTTTCGTTAAGGGCAGTCGGAAATTTACTCAGATATCTTCTCCATGCATGCCGCAGGTATTCCGCAATACCCAAGCACCCCGCATAATTGCGTGTATTCACTCCGCTGACAAGCGTCATCCTGACCGAATATGGTAGCACCAACACATCAACATCATCGACAGCACGACATCAGTGATCAACACCGATGCTTCACTGCCGTACAACCATGATTTATTTGAAAGACTTATTGTAAAGAAAAGAGTAAAGGTGAGCGGGGAAGGGACTTAGTCCCAGCTTACCACAATCATTCCGAGGTGCCTACACCTCCAGACACTCACTCAGGCGATCTGGATAGAAACTGACAACAAGAACGCCACTGACATCGGTTGACAGCCATATCTTGTAGTGTCTCCAACCAGGCACAATGAGGATGGCGCGGTCCCCATCCTGGAAGGCGAGTAGCACCGACAGCACCCAAGCGTTTCGTGACCTGTTTCAGACTCCTCTGCGAAGTCAAGAATTGACCACTTCTGTTTACGCCACACGATATACAGGTCCCTTGAGATTCGGGGATAAACCATTCTGACGCCATGGGTGTCTCAAATTAGCAAACGCGGCCCGAGCCTTGCAGATTCATCTGTCACACCACAATTAGAACTAATACAACTTCCAAGATATGTAAAACGCTCCTCAACTGCCAGTTCCTCTCCCTGAATGGTAAGAGGTCTGTTCAGTGACTGCACGCCACGAGCATGACCTTACACTTTGTGGATGGAAAGTGCATACCAAAGGACGGGATGACTTTGTTCAGTTCATCCAAGAATACTTGCGCCTTCTCATCCTTGTAGCACCAACCGTTATTTGTTGGTTACCAAACCTTAGTTGTCCGTATGTATGTGGGGGTTGTCGGTTAGCCAACTAATTACTCATTCCAGGGAAAGTTGAGTTTTCATGGTTTCCACTGAAAATGGTTTATTTCCTTTCAGAAAGTGACAATCCGCTTGCTTTAAAGCTGCCGAACGTAGCACATCCACGTGGTTCACCATGCGATTGGTACGCAACAGGATATGGTGAACAGCGTGTCAAGGCACTAGGTGCGGCCTAATTTAGGAAGTGACATGTCTCATTTATCATGTATATATAGCCGAACACACCAAGGGTGGTTGTCTCGAACATACACGCAAAAAAAACCGAATATCAAAGACGGACAGGAAACCGTTGCTTCGTTATTGTTTCTAGCTTCTGGTCGGACATTCACATAAAAAACAGTTTGAACGGGAATGTGAGAGGCCCCTTTGGTTTTTATGATTTTATGGGGGAGGAAACTGCTGGAAGCGCTGGCGAACTCGGGGATATAACGTTCTGGGCATCAAGCAACTGCTTTTTTACTCTCCACAGTTTCCCTACTTCCTTGCTCTGGCAACCATAAACTAGGTATGTGCGTTTTTTTTATTATGGGGGAGGAAACTGCTGGAAGCGCTGGCGAACTCGGGGATATAACGTTCTGGGCATCAAGCAACTGCTTTTTTACTCTCCACAGTTTCCCTACTTCCTTGCTCTGGCAACCATAAACTAGGTATGTGCGAACAAATTACCAGGGGAAAAGTTACAACCCTAGCCCTGTACAATCCTGCGATTATTGTGATGTGTGCAACAAATGTCAACATGACACTATTCTACCTTAGGACGATACTTTTTGTCACAGCATAACACAGCGAGGAATAGAAACGTAGGTGACTAAACTGACGTAAGAACTGAAAGCTGGTAAATCTGGAACTGAGAGGTCCAAGTACATTTGGCGTGAACGGGAAGGCCTCTTGGAATGGAATCAAACCGCGGATTACGCTTTTATGGCTGGGCATTCTCCCTACTGGGGTTTTGAGGACGGTGCTCAAAAATTTTCCGATGAAACGACTGTAAATCCGACGGCCCATCACCGGGGAATTCATTCTTAAGTTACACCAGGCTTCTTCCCTTTGAAGTGCCGAAAAGTGAAGAGGTTGTTCACCACCGAGTGAAATTTCATAATTCAATATATTTCATTCAGTCGGCATTTATGCGTCAAGAGTGAAACAGCGTACCTGGTAATCTGAGTAGGTTCCATGAAGGCTCAACTACCAATGTTGTTGATATTCTTTCTGTGTATAGCAAACTGCTTGGATCACACCGAAGAGATACCGTTTAGCTTAAATGTTAACTTCCGGGTGTGCAGTTTGGCGTGGCCGACGAACCGGTCCAGCGTTGTGCGCAGGAACCTCACGAACCTTATGAACTAGAACTGTTTACTCATCACTTTATCACTCATTTTCACCCGGCGCCTCGTCGTTCGCTTTTCCTTCAACACCCCTCTACGTTTTCATAAACCTGGTATTTTGTCCAAAGCAGGCACATGAATTACGTGTGCACTGTTGGCCGTAATAACTCACTTTCATACACGAAATGAACTATGAGCAATCAGTGCCTGGTTCGTTTGAGTGGGACTACCTCATCTTGGGAACATGCTATCATATACGTTGAGTAATAAGACGAACAACAACCTTTTATCTCGTAGGCTGTCTGTCTGAATCTACTGCTGATGATTGTCATCCATGATTATAACCGGCTGTTATACAGCCACGGAGGAAAAAGCTCCAATAGAGAGTAGAACCTCTGCTTCCTAGAGAAAGTGGTTAAAGGCAAGAAGCCCGCACAGTTCAGCAATACTAAATCAATACAGTCCGAGATGCTGTGGTTCCGATTGGTTTACGTTGCTAAGGCCATCAGTTACTCTTAATTATTTTTCCACTTTCACCTGAAGCATGGCGTCCAAACTCTAAACAAATGCCACAAACAGAAATTCAACTGAACTTTGATCAATTTTGTTGTAACACAAACGGGACTAAAATGTTGTTTCCTGCGATGGGTGCACGAAGCTGTAGTATGTGCGTTTCATCGGTCTAATCGGTAACTGCCTCGAAGCTGCATTCAGCTGCCACCGGTCCAAACATTAGTGCTTCAGGATTGCAACTGCAGCGCTCTTACTCAGACACACAAGCAACAACCGTTCTTCAAATATATATAAAATCAAGGTTCGGTTTAGGATAGAAATTTCATCTTGGTTATTTTTTGTGGATAGCACAAGCAACAACGTTCTTCAAATATATATAAAATCAAGGTTCGGTTTAGGATAGAAATTTCATCTTGGTTATTTTTTGTGGATAGGGGAATGATAAACACCACAATGATGTATGAATAAGGGAAAGGTAGATTACAACCAGATTTGGTGGGCAATTCTCTGAACAGGATAAGAAGAAAATTCCTGGTTCCCGCGAACCCTGTATGACGGAAGTAACTGAGGGTCCTAAATAACCAGCCTACAAATACACAGTACTCGACGAATCGCCGCAACCCGTAACTGAGGGTGAAAAACATCCAACAATTGTCCCAAGATACTCAGCGTTTCAATCTACTCAAAGCAACTAGCCTACAAATACACAGTACTCGGCGAATTGCCTCAACCCGTAGCTGAGGGTGAAAGACATCCAACAATTGCCCTAAGATACTCAGCGTTTCAATCTACTCAAAGAGAAGAAAGTTCCATTGACTGACCACAATACATGCACAACACATATTCGGATAAGCAAAAAGTCATTTCTTGAGGAACCACGAATGCAGAGAAGTGGTATTAGACAATGGAAATAAGTGTGATCAATCATGAACGTATTGTGGTAAAAGTGAAACAAAACTGCCGTTGTCGAAGGATCTTTTATGGTTCGGGATTATTATTTCTTTGGCAGATAGTGATAGAGCCCGACAAAAGTTACTAAATCTAAAGAGATAAACCGTCTTCTATAGAGGAAAATGTTGGTAGCTCAGGTGGCGTAGGTGGTCGTTGGCTTGTTCGCTGAGCTCTGCAATTTGATTGCAAACGTTTCATCACCAGTTGAGGTGACATTACCAGTACGTTATTGGGTGGCGTAGTGGTGCGTAGCAGAAGGTTAGTGGTTGTGCTGTGGTGCGTGATGAAATGTTAGCAATCGAATTGCCGAGCTCAGCGAACAGGCCGACGACCATAAACTGTCTTCGTCTACCAGAGAGAGAACATAGAAAGCGCGACATGTCCTCGCTCCACATTGACTAATTAACAAGATCCCTGTTTCTTAATCGAATATGGGAAAGCCAGACTACTGTTCACGGCTACCTGTTTTTGGCATGACTGGCCTCCTGATTGGTGGTTATTCAGCCGAACCATTCTTCGCAGTGGTTTTGAATGATTTATGGTCAGACTGAGTAAAAAACGAAAATGGCCGTTTTTTTGTGCTTTTTAGATGTTGAAATATGGTCAACGATTTTATAAATATATTTACGACGGACTACTCGGTCGAAGTTTAAAAACACGGATAACAAGCTTTATTTTGAGAAAAGCTGTTTTAAGATTTTTTACTCCTACAACAGGGAAATTGCTAACCATGGAAAGAAACCATAAAAGAAGAAATTATATATTCGCTTGGATTCATTATCTTTCACTGTACGTATTTTCCAAATGCATGGAAAACCGCAGCCCTATCAGTAATATGATATCTTGCCTCAAAAACTGTTCACGTACCGTCCTGTTTGAAAGAATCAAGTTGAGTGGGTCACTTCTCATCGTGAGATCTCCCCACCTCCTCTTTGATGTAGGCCACCAGAATAACTGCTCCAGGACAGGTGGAGGTAGGCACAAACGAAAATGTACGTATGTAAACTCTGTTAATCCCGCAAATACCTAAAACGAGATAGAAGTGTCCGGTAATCTTCAAGGGTTCAGACACCCATCTGACTGGAAACCCAAGACAGGCATATCAATTAATTAACACAACTTTAGCTTCCTTAGGTCGTCACTTGAGGCTTTGGACAGTCCAATCGCATCAATAGAGTGTGAGCATGTTCGCCTGTCCAACCGTGACTATCCTGTGCCGGTGGAGTAGCGATATCATTCTACCCTCGCATGTCAGATAGCTTGAGTTCCAATCCCGGTACGGTCAAGGAGATATGCTGCTGCCGAGCTCTAGTATGAGCGGAATTCGAGTCAGGCGCGATTGCTGATCCGCGTTATCAACGATATCAGCCAAACGGCCGACGGAATATGTGATTCGGACAGTAGCTACCACCTGGTGGAAGTCCTACCTACCTGCATCTGAATTGCTAGAATTGTGACACTCCTGAAGATACTAGACGTGTTGCAGCCGCATATTTCTATGGATCAGGTCGCAGTTATTTGTAGGCCGCAAGTTTCCGAGAATGAATTCCAACGCCCAAATCAATTCCACCGATATATTCGGAAGGTGAATCACGAAGACTCGTCACACTCCTTAGAAAACGCTGACTCATTTGAGCTTGCGTTGGCGTTTCCAAGCAGGACGTCGTATTGATACCTGAGAAACCGTGCAACTCATATACTTCGAGTGAATGATATAAAGGTACGGAGGCGGAGTCAAGTAAGCGTTTGCTGAAGATAGTCCAGTCAGTGCTCAAGTTGCCCGTCCATGTTGTTCCATATTATCACTCGTCACCCAAAAGGCGGTTTATTAGGTACTCTGCTGTGTGTGGGATGAAGTAGTTCCCGAAAAATGCACTTTTACCAGCCTTCTTCCGTAGGCTTTTGACGCCACCAAGTGTTGCCATTTATAGCCAAGACACGCTTGGGTTCAAGCTTTGTAAACCTGCTGCCAGAAATGTGTCAATAAAATACAATGACCAATAACAAGAGGCGACAGCGAACGTTCCGAAATCCAGTGTCTATTGGATGAGCGTTGGGAAACGGTAAATTTCAGACTTTCTACCACATACGGCCCACTTTTAACTGAAGCCTCGAAAGACGGCTTATATAACTGTAAAGGCCTATTTAACCTGCGGGTTCTAGAGATTTTGGCGACTACACAAAGGGTATGCTCACTACATTCACTCATGTTACCTATCGAAGTTTTGCACTGAACGACAACGTGCTCTGGAATAACCTAAGTATTACGGATAGCCTAAGGGCCGGCAAAAGAGCTGCGCTAACGGTTATAAATGGCTATGCGATCAACCTGGATGCATGGTTTTTTACAAGAAGAAAGAAGGCATGAGGCGCGAGGGCATGCACTACTCCTGAGAAAAAAACTGGTGATTAGTACAGATTAGCAAAACTATTCAAGATTTTGACATTCACTCATTAGGTTTCTGAAAACTATTCGACAGCCTAAGACCGGTTTCGCCGTGCTTGGGTTCGTCAGTGAATCTCTAGTCTGTCTTGTGTTCTACTTGAACCCAATCGGACGGATTTCTCTCTCTCTCTCTCAGCTGAAGAACATCGTAAACGAGAGATTTAGTTGAGTTTCCCGTGAAAACATAATTGACATGCGAATGAGTGCATTTTCCGGGAACTTTACACGCTAGCAAGACGTGCCGCTGATAAACAGAACTGTCCTAATTAGGCCACTAGGTGCACGGCAATATGGAGCTTCCTGGCTGAGTGGTAGGTTTTCGAAAAATACTCTATTTGCCCAAACATGGCAGGAGTTAGTCGGAGCTCAGGCAGCCACCATAATTTTAGCAGGTGTCCACTTTAAACCTGTGAACCACATGCGTGCCGGCGCAATCTTATGCAGCCCTTTTAGGATCACCTTAAGTTAATAACTAGAAGAATTCAAATCAAGAATGTACTGTAAGCTCGATAACTGTGATTAGAACTTGTGTAAAAATATCAAAACCGTAACAAGTGTTTACTGATAAAGGATAAGGCATTATCTAGGCCAGTTTCTTGCAATCCGATAAAAGCTACGACAAAAGCTGAGAGAAAAGTTGGCGACCAAGAGGAAGCAAACACACATCAACAGTTGGAAGACCAACATTCTTTCAGCTAGGACTTACGGATCAGATGGTGGGGGGAGATAGAGTGGAAATATATCAATAATGGAAGTTTGAAGGATCCCAGAAACTTCAGCCACAACGATAGACGGCTCCGACAAGCAAATGTTTGGTTTTCAGCTTTAGACCGTTGACCGCAGGTCACCATATACAACGGCCAACCTTTGAAGCCAATGGTTTATGCATAATTCTTTTCTTAGCTATAACAAAAGCCATACGCAAAGATATGGGCCTCTTTCAGCCTAGTCATCTTGCTGGGTAGATTGAGTGTGACCTTCCGGCTGACGGTACCAAACAGTGGTAAAAGTGTTACGGTATTCCTTAGTATTGCCCAAAACCTGGATAGCATCAAAGTTTAATCTTTAAAGAGCAAAGCTTACCAGAGACCCCTGACCGAAACATTTGTTGCTGAGAAATAACTACCAAGTTACTTTACCGTGCAAGGAACAAGTCATTGAACAGATGCAAATGTTCAGCCCGGAGGATCACTATACCATACGAATCTCACCTGTACCCTCTAACCGTCTTGAAACGAGAGTTTGCGTGATTGTCACGTGGACAGCTTGTAGTATACCTCTGCGTGTCAGGACGGCATATAGACCGTGAGGCAGACCGCCTAACTCGTTACATCAGTGTAGTCTCCACTGAGAGGGATATAATGACAGTTAAGCAGTCATGTGACTCATTTTAGGTTCTCCATCAAAATGGGGAAGCAACTAGCCTGCTGTGAAAAGTTCGGTTTTCAGCAGTTGAGAATACTGGAAAGTTGACACCTTTCTATGTTAACAAAGGGTAACCGTTTACCCTTGTACTTCTCACGATGCGTATGGTAATATTCCTAGAGATCTGACTTTCCTGTGTCGAAAGTTTAGTATTCAAAGGAGCGAACCGTGGTTTCAACCTCTTTTTCACCCATTAATGCGGCATTTTGTTAACTAGGTAGATGGTGACCTGTTTAGTCCACACACATTGATACGTCTCGATAGCCACATCGATTGCGGTGTATACATTTGACCGAAAACCCAGTTTTATGCATGCCGTGAAGCGCCGACCAGTGTTTTTTGTACTGTCTCGCTGCTCTATTCTTTCATGAGATTGGTACCTGAACCTAAACGCAAGTCCTTCTAACATTTTCCGAGAAGAACTGTTAATCGGACGAAATTTCTAATTGAAACCTCTTCTAGTGATGCAGATAATCATGCTTTGGAACACGAGTATAGGGTATGCAAAAATGTACACTTTAGGTGACGAGAACTGTAGGGAGAAAAAAGCTATTGTGGGAAGCGCAGTGTTTACAAGGACACCGTTACGAAGGGTATTGTTACAAAGGTATCATAGTGTAACCAAAATACTGGAGTGAACAAGACAAATAACAAGAACATTTTTGAGTGGAATACAGTAGCTAAGGAGACAATTACGAATTATGTTGTTTCCCACTTTATCGCTGAAATACGCCCTCATGTTGCATTCTTGGATCAAAAGAATTAAGTGAAGGGAGGACGGTTTGGTGCCGACTATTTAGTGCTTTGCACTGTACTAAGATGTAAGCACAGTAACACATGATTCCTTAGACCAAATCACTCAGTTTGACTAAATTTGACTGTATCCTTTGGTAATATTTGCTTATAAATAGGACAGCCACATATTCCGGGTGTGCTGTTTTGAATAACGTTCATTCACGTATTGTTCGACGTCGTAATCTTGTAAAATTTAGGAACTGCTGTACAAAACCCTCTGTGACTATTTCACTGAAACAACAGCTGTTGATCCGCGTGGGATTAGTATGGCAGATCAGCCAACGCTACGCTTTGTCTCTTTTACTTTGTTTGCTGCGCATGTAGCACACAAAAGGAGGACCGACACAAAACATCCACGATCTAATGTTTATTGCATTTGGAAGATTTTGGGAGAGAGGTATGAAAGTCGCCCAAAGCTACACGAAGAAGGTGATACGATGTGTTCAAAGATGTTACAACTGGAAAATTTCCTCCACTATTATCCACTTTTATCCACTATTATCGCATGCAGCAACCGGGAGGTTGCCTAACTTTCTGCAGACAGCAGGGGGGTGAGGGAAAAACGACCACTGCTAACAGTACTTGTCTTTCTCTTTCAGATGAATTGCTTTCTCTGTATCTTCTCCCCATGAATAATACTGTTCTCGTATGCCCAGCCCTTAGGACTGATTACCCCATTCGGCTTGCATGAGTTTCGGCCACGATATCTGCGTTGCGACCGGCGCTCCTAACTCCAGGTCTGAACACCCAGTTCATCGAACTGCTCCTAATGTTTGAGCTTTGAATCAAGCTAAACAACAGGCCACACTCGTCAGTGCGTGAGATTAGTTTGGGTTTGATGTGTACCGTGTATCAGGAACAAGAGTTCAGATCAAAGCGCGGGTGACGAGCTAACTGTCCATCAATATCCACGCACAGCTAAATGCGTGTTTCTGACGATTGAGAGGCTAGTGTGGCTCTCTGTGAAGTAGTCAGGATTGTTCTAACCAGCCAAGCGGAAAGATTCGTGCTTGACTGAGCACCTGGTGAAAGTCTTCTCTGTGGATTCAGCACGGCCTCACTCTGACTGACATTTTCTAGTAAAATTGTGAACAATTTTTTGGATCAGCCCGGTAACCGGTGACCTGCATATTTCGGGATGGAAGAGTTTCCTTTCCAAAATTTAGGTTGTCATGTTTCTGTTGAATGCTCCGTCAGCCGACTTGTGCGCATCCTCCGAGACACGGTCACGTCATCTGCGGTCTGCTCTGTCCATGTAGGAGTCAGGACCACTGTAGGTGAACGGACTCACAAGAATGAGGTAGAAAACCTGGATGCATCATGCATTGTGGATATAAAGTACGGACCATTGTTCCTAACATTCGTTAGGCGTCTGGACGATCTATCCTCAAGTAACCGTTCTTCCTGACCTATCTATCCAGTGCTATTTGTATGAAGGCATGTGACAGGCACCGTTTTTTCTTTGTAAGATCCATTGCAAACAAGGTGCTCTCTTCTTGCAAGTTCACCTTAGATGGTGATATCCATTTTCACTTTGAGAATCTTCCGGTGTATAAACGAAAGCTCACTATAAAGTCGCATGTTGGAACCAAACAAAGCATTTTGTTGGCAGACTGTCAACAGAATGTATAGGCTTTGGTGTACGAGAATAGTGCATAAAAAGCACGTATACTCAACCTCGAACTTCCTGCAGGAAATTCAAGATTTGGGCTTTGTTCTGAAGAAGGCTTATGCACCTTTGGGAGCAAGGTTAGGACCTGGCGGGTATAGGGGAGTGATAAGGAAAAGAAACCAAGACTGGCCCCACCGGTTTCACATATTAACTGTGACAAGAATACACCTGTGATCATTCAAAGATAATTTCCACCTTAAAATTTTAATAATTTGGCCATCATATGAAGGTCCATTGTTCAATACTAAAAGTATACATAAACACGAAAATGTAAAACCAGGGTATAATGCTGCGGTTCACAGAAAGAGCTCAGCACAAACACTGAGAATGGATGCAATCACCTGTTGGAAATAGTTATCGGTTATTACGTATTTTTTAAGAATCCAAACGGTAGTAATTCTCAATTGGCTGCTCCACACGCTGAGAAGTTGGTGTCAAACCAAAAGTTGCATTTGAATTTCTAAACGATCCCTGGTTTGCAGGCTACGTGATGTGATTTCACAAGGTTATTTTATCAACTGTTGGGCTGTCTGGCCTGGGCCAACAACATGTCGTATCAAAAGAAAGAAAGAAAGAACCGGTTCCATTCATTTTGACAAAAAAACAACCTTTTTCACCAGAACATCATAATGTTGGACTCGGTTTTGAAGAGATCGATTAATTTCCTCACCAAAAACCATCATTTCGGCGAGATAGACATTCACAAACGATCTTCTTGGTCTTGTCGCATTCATTTTGAAAAAAAACAACCTTTTTCACCAGAACATCATAATGTTGGACTCGGTTTTGAAGAGATCGATTAATTTCCTCACCAAAAACCATCATTTCGGCGAGATAGACATTCACAAACGATCTTCTTGGTCTTGTCGCAAAGCTCGCAGGACAGTTAAATTCTTAAAACACCCATTGTACTGAACAGATCCCGCAAACGCTGAAAACTTATTTAAGGCGCGCAGAATACCCGAATTCAACTTCCGTCAGAGGTTTTGCACTAACCCCTCAGTACAGGGAAAGGGATAGATGAATCTTACTCATATCAAACCCACCTGAACCATCCATGCGCGAGTCGCATTTTGTTCCAGCTTTGTATGCTCAAATTCACACACAATATTATTGGCCACAGTCCCAACCAGACCGCACCAAAGTTCGAGGCCTGCACTGTGTTAAACCGAAATGCGTCACTTGAAAACGTTCAGAAGCGCCTAAAGTTGTTAGTGCCCTTTTACTTGCACTATTCACGTTCGTTTTCTATGCTTCCATTTGCCTGTGTATCGTGTCTCGGATACAGTCATCTTTCGGGCTATTAGTAGTATTTTTGAGTAGCAGGCAATGCTACAGCGTCTGGAAACCCATCTCTTTCTTGTATCTGATGCACTCACCAGGGTGAAACCGGTGAAGAGTTCGTCAAATACACTCATTTGCTGACTAGTTTCGTTCGAGTGGAACAATCACCTGAACCCCAGCTAAATCTCTCTTGTTAGACTTATTTTTCACCTGAGTGAGCTGCAAAAAGACTGTCATATGTTTCAGTTCATTTGATATTAAAGATAACATTCTACTTTCTTGGCTTAAAACTACCCATCTGCTTGCGGGAAAGTATCGAACAACTCATAACCGATTCATCCATCTTGAACTTCATCAGTTCCAAACGTTTCGTCAAAGCAATGACATATGTGCAACAGAATTTCACGCCACTTGCGAAATACACTAATTTTCGAACAGTTTAGTTTAAAGGGGTGACTCTACTGAACCCTAGTCGAATCTCTGCCTTTTGATACTCTCAAATTTTCCCTGACACTACCGGGATTCACTGTGACAAAACGATTTCCGATTGCGGTGTTGGGCAGTCTTCTTGGAGACGGCATGTGGCAGAGTCTGCCTCATCGGCGGACACCAATCACAAACTAGATTCCCGACGGGTGTAGAAGAGATGCGGGTGTAGCTTATTGTGATCTTGAACCGAAGCACACAGAAAGTTGACGAAAGGATATTCTTCGAACGGGACTAGAATCCCCTCGCTTGAGTGCCTTATCATTTTGGTTACCGCAGTTGATGCCACACTCCCGAAATACAAGTCTTGATTCCACAGTTACTTGTTACACTCTGTCTCATAGATTAACAGCTGATTTTTGTTAGCGACATTAATGATCTCCTTGTGTAACACCAAGCACCTCAGGTCCCGAGAAATCTGTGTTTTCCAGTTTTCGGTGTCGGGACGTTTATTGTGTTCGATTTCCATCAAATCTCTGAAGAAATAATGCCTATTTTATGCTAAGACGCACTTGCCCACGAGTGATGTTTTCATTTCTCAAATCGACTTCCATCCTCAGTTGTTTTCTGTAAAAAAAAGAATGGTTTTGAGGTGTTCAGGCGAACTATGGAGTGAGTACCCACTAAACTTCATGTTTTAACCTAAAGGAACTTAGCAACAGGCGTGGGTCATGATACACGCTCATCTAATATTTGAGGGTAGAGGGCTTGATGGTTTGCGAATGTTGGGTAATCTCGACCGGGGGCCAACTTGTGACATGAATCTCCATATTGACAGCAAGCGGAAAATGTTTTGAAATTTAAATGTTTAGTGTAATTTTTACTTTTCAAATAACCAAGTAGATTCTGGTTCCCCCGTCAGAAAACTTCAGAATCTTGTCCCGAATGAATGAGGTGACTGAGTCGACTGGTGCTGGCTAGCTGCCGCAAAGACTCCGGACATCTGATTGGACAAGCAAATAAGGATGTTGATTGGCCAACTGGCCAATTGGCGATGTTTTCATTACTTACGTAGGCTAAGGGTTCAAAGATTCAACATTCCTACACTAATGTGCACGCTACAGTAGTTTTCACATACTTGTCACTGAGCAATGCTCACTGGATTTCAGAAAGCCAGGAAAATAGCAAATTATTTCGCAAGTGCCTACTTACTGACCGTCTCCAGTTTGTGCCTACTTGCCCGGTGTCTTCCGGCAAAACCATTCACAGACACCGTTATCCAGTTCGACATTTATGAAGAACGTCCCCATGGGACGATGATTGGCGATGTTTCTCAGCGAATTCAATCGGTTTCACATTCCAGTTCAAACCTTTCGAACTTTGTGATTGTCGCGAACCAACCAGCTGTTTCTACCTTATTCCAAATAGATCAAGTTAGAGGACATTTGCTAACCAAACGGAAGCTAGACAGGGATAGTATTTGCCAGCAAGATGCACTCTGCTGTCCCTCTACGGTCTCTGAAGAGAACAGACATTCCGAATCAAACAACATACGTAATGGCGTCCAACAGATCACTTTGTACCGTACTCTGGATGAATGCCAAATTGTGTTTCGTGTTCTATACAACGTTGTTACCGGTTCGGTGGACAAGAACCAGACCGTGCCGATGAATGATGCAGAGTACTTCGGAGAAAGGGGGTACGTTACGATTGTCCTGAATGTGATTGATCTTAATGACAACGCGCCAAAATTTTTGTTACCAGTTGCTACAAACGTACCTAACACTGGTCAACCGGAGAACAATCGGTTACGTACGTTGGCGACAAGTCCCTTGCCAACGGTGGAGTTATGGATTGATGAAACAACAGAGCCGGATGTTTGTTTCGAAATCCCGATGGCTTTTGATGAAGATTCCACACCCTACAGTGTTACCGAGTATCACCTTTCTAAAGTTTCCCAGTCTGAAGTGCTTCAAAGGTATGATAGTTCTGACCGCCATGTGGAAGCTTTTGATTCAGAACTGCCGTTCGTTCTCATGCAGTCCTCTTGTTCCGGAATTGAATGGGATGAAACTAGACTTGGTTTCACTTCTGACCCTTTTTTGACCACACTAGGTGATGTTAGCAACGGTGGCAGGCTACCAAACAGCCGAATAGCTCCACATGTCAAACTAGTCAGCAAAATAGACCGCGAAGTAAGGGATGAGTATTGGATGAAGATCCTTGCCATGGATAGTTCGGAGAGTGGGCTTCCAGTGTCAGATAGACTGAAAGACAACAAGCAGGAACAAGGAGTTTGGAATACGATCCACAGTCTACGTCATACCGGTACCTTGTTAGTTCGGGTTCGTGTATTAGACGCAAACGATAATCCACCCGAGATTGCATCCAACTTGGAAATACAAATAAACGAGGATGTAGCCGTTGGAACGGTGGTAGACACCCTTTCAGGTACGGATCGAGATGCAGGTGACAACGGTCGACTGACATACCGGATTGATCCAGAATCACTGGGAATGCAACAGCAACACTTTCCGTTTAAAATTCATCCAATCAGCGGGGCCATAACTGTTAGTCAAGTGCTAGATGCAGACCAGTCTCGATCTGAATCCGTTAACCGACAGATCCGTTTCAACGTCATCACATCTGATGCAGGTAGACCTGTCCCTAAAAGTGCACTTACGGTGGTGACCGTGAGCATCGTGAACGTTAACGATGAAACGCCACAAATAAAAGTTGTCGACTTACAAAGCCAAACAAATCCACCACGTCCTCTAGTGAAAGAAAACCTACCACCGGGACAATTGGTCGCATTTGTGACAGCTATAGATCGGGATTCTGGCATTTACGGCTCTATGCGCTGTCAAGTAGATAACCAAAAGTTTCAGTTGGAGATTATAAATCCCATAGTTCCAGTGGTGATTCCCGATACGGTAGCTTCGAAAGCGCTTGACTCGCATACCAACAAACACAATAATATGTTGGAATTCAAGCTGACCACCACCGTCTCCCTTGATCACGAACTGGCCGCATACGAGACTGTGGAAATCATTTGCACAGATCAAGCGCTCGAGGCATCAGCCATACGTACTGGGCGATCCAGAATCTTGGTAACCGTTATTGACGACAATGATAATTCTCCCAAGTTTGATCGCGATGAGTTGTACCTGAGAATTAACGAAAACGAAGCAATCAATGAGTTGATTACGACGTTTAACGCAACAGATGCTGATCAGGTGCAACGATTCCCTTCGCGGCAGTGGGCTGATTACCATTTGTTAAATCGAGAACGATTTCCCGCACCCGAGTTCCGGGCGGAAGACTACCGTAGCGTACCCAAAATAAGATATTCCATCGATTCGGTTGGTAACAGTTATTTTCACCTGGACTCCCTCACAGGAGCTTTGTACAGTAAAGTTCGATTTGATCGCGAAGAGAAGGATGTAGTAAACTTCACGGTGACTGCCACGGATGGTGGCACTCCGCCAAGGAATGCGTCCATTCACGTTGTTGTATCAGTTGTGGACAAAAACGATAATGCTCCCAAATTTGACCAGGATTTATATGAGTTTGAACTGTTTGAAAACACGTCTGTGGGAGCGACAATTTTTGAGTTAAAAGCGACCGACAGAGATGTTGGATTCAATTCGGAGATAGTTTATCAAATGGAGGACTTTCAGGTGAGCAGAAATACGGTTTATTATCATTCGTTTACTTTGTTTTTTTTTGTTGATTACTACTATCTTTCAACTGGGGGAGAAAAGCGCAACTAGTTTCAGATGTACTGTCACCCAGGTGACGTATGATGACAGCGGATTTTTGAGTAAAAGCGACCGACAGAGATGTTGGATTCAATTCGGAGATAGTTTATCAAATGGAGGACTTTCAGGTGAGCAGAAATACGGTTTATTATCATTCGTTTACTTTGTTTTTTTTTGTTGATTACTACTATCTTTCAACTGGGGGAGAAAAGCGCAACTAGTTTCAGATGTACTGTCACCCAGGTGACGTATGATGACAGCGGCATGATAAAGTGTCTTACGCACAACGTTCTAAATAAAGACAGTCGATGAAAGGGATTTGAGCAAAGGCATGGCAGATGCTCGGGTAATTCGGGATCGAATTAAGTGGTATTTTACAGCAAAATTCTAACTCAGAGTCAGTGATGCTGATAATTCCCTACACTTTACAAAC
>NW_008751663.1:1180906-1185569 GCF_000715545.1 Opisthorchis viverrini
AGGGCGAAACCGGCCGTGAGATGTCGCAGAGTTTTCAGCAACCTTGTGAGCAGGTTCCTTTATGAAAATATACTGCGACATCTCGAATATCGTGCCAACTGAATCATGAGGCGGTCTGTGTGCAGCACATTAAGTTGTAGAACTTCATAAACGAGAGATTCATTTGAGTCTCTTGTGAAAACCAAGTTAATCATTTTGACTTACGGAAGATATCTGAGGTAATGGGAACTCTGCGTAGTCTTCACAGATAAAATCTTCGCAATCTTCACTAAGGACAAGACAAAAAAGGCAAAATGATATTCCGTTGCATTTGGAACCTGGAACGGATGTGGTCTGGCTCCGTCGTTAATCGGACTGATCAGCTGGGCGTAAGTGAGAGTCATTATCCAATGAAAAAGCTTGCACAATGATCCATCTTCAATGACGTGAAAGTGTGCTTAATTTAACCAACCGGCCTGAAAATATGTTTTGCATATGATCTGAACTAAACTGCGCTTATACCTCTCAGCCACCCACCCAATCAAGTGAATCTCAACCGTCCCTTTCAGGGGAGGGAGCGTTTTGGGAGGTGCCTGCAACAATCTACTGGTCTGACTTTTATTCTTCCAAAGATGTAGCGAAGGTTTCCTGTGATCGACGAGGGGGTCATCAGAGTTTATTGGTAACACGCGGTCACATCAGATTAATCACTGTCATGTAGGGATTCGAATGAGGTACGGACTGGATAAAAGAGCAAATTGCTCCAAGTTGGAACTGTTCAAATTTCACAATACATGCACAGTGCATTGTCGTGGGATTTCGGGCTTATCGGTCTGAGTTGCTTTAATATCAACTACCTATCACCTAATAAAGTGTGGCTGCAACTTGTTTTAGCTTCTGAGGACTTCCTTATAGTGTTCCATCTGGATGGGGTTTTTCGTAAAGTCGTAGATGAAGTTGCTTCGCTTGTATACTTTCTTTATCATTTGAGATGTCATTACTCATGGAGCACGTGATCACGTGACGCGAATTCTCCGATCGAAAGGTCGACAACGTTATTTCATTTCTAAGTGTGAGATATTAGTCACTTAGCTGATCAACCGGCTATTGCCGAACGGTAAACCCTACAGCAACTAACCGAGCGGTCGGATGTTTCAGTCTTCCTGGATATTCGTGGGATACACACCGTTGATTACTGCCGATAAGGATGAGAAAGATTTACAACATTTCTCAGATTCTCGATGTACATTTCATATCTTGGACGAATTCTAGACGGAAACCCCCAAATCTCTTTTCTCTACCAGTGAACTTGGAAAAATTACAAAATCTCACGCAACTTTTAGACATAGGATAGTCTGAAAAGTTTCAAGTGCTAGCGCCCGTCAATTTGACGTATTAGAATGGGCTAAGGATCATTCGTTGCCGACAAAGATAAAGTGCGAAATGAGCTACGTGATGTTGATCTTTTTTCGAGAAAATTAATTTGGTCGTAAATCTGGCCCAGCGAATACGATCTTATTGAATGCACGCGGAGGAGAGACCAAACCAGAAAAATCTGTGTTTCTTTGAAGACTAGGTTTCAACCTAGATGACCTCAGTGAAGATATTTCTCGCCGTATACTTTCAGTTGAAGACGAAGTTGGAGAAAATGAAACAAATAAATTAATTTCAAACCATCACATTCGGGCCCAAACACGTTGACGAAAACCAAAACTTGCGAACTCTACAATGACCTAGTTAAGACTCTCATGAACTGAGTGTGAGATTGACCTTGTTCACTTGCACCAGAAGTAAGTATGACTCTGAACAAGCATCCAAGTACAAAGCTAGAATTAAAAACACGAGACTTTCCAGCAAAATCAACGCAAAGCTGGAAAAGGCAACCGGCAGGGTCTGATAGATTGGGTGCGATACAGCTCGATTATGACGCAACAAAGTGATACGTTCAACCGCTCTGTCCCCACTGTACGGTGGGTACAAGTGAACATAGCAGGCAGGGGATAGCTAGTAGGCGCATGGTAACCCGGCTAATTGGTCTTTTGAAGTTTGTTTCCTCTTCCCTGCGATTGGCCTCATTGTTTTGTTAGGTGGGAACCAAGCTAAAAAGACTTGTCTATTCACGATTAGTGCAGCCAATCAATCGCATTACGCTTAACGCTGGACCATTATCAACATCCGTCGCATATACTTTCTGTGTCATTAGTGAAAGAGATGCACTACTAGCTAGTTAGAATTAAAAAAATAATGGTTTAATGAAAGTATCTGAAAGTATGATGACAAACTCTTACATACAACTGCCAGGCGATTAGCAAACTTTTAACGAAAGCTTAACTTCGAAAGGATTTGGGTGCTTTATCACCAGTCATTGAGAGAGTTGTATCTGCGTAATTTACGATCACTAACAGTAAAATTTTGATGCATACGAAAAACAGGATGTTTTGGAAATTTTATCATCCCGACTAAAACATTGCGGTGTACAGAAGCTCGCTGAAAGACGGTCACCACCAGGAAACAGATACCTTAGTCAGTTTTTGAAAGTGGGAAGGGGGTTATGTTCAAGGAAAATGTGTAAGATCCTATAAAGACTGCTCAAAAATTGTGGTACTTGTAAATTTTAGAAGTTTTTCAGTACGCCGTTTAGTGTTCTCCGACCGATTGTTCCTGCAGCTAGGAATGAAGTTCAATTCATAGTGGATTGTGCTAATTCTGAAAACTGATTTCGTTTGTCGCCTTGTACTAAGATGCTTGGGTTAATCAGGTGTTTGAATACTACCGATTAACACTGTCCCAGTTTTTTCCCCTGGTTTTGCGTCGCTTTTTTATTGCATTTTCATCAAGACTTCATTTGTAACCAAATTCAGTTGGGTGCGAGCGTTGCTGCTGACAAAATCGGATATCAAATAATGAAAACTCGATACGCCTTGTGGGCAATCTAAAAATCATCCTTTACATGACCCGCACTTAGGAATTAACGTCCTTTTTAGTTCTGAGATCATATTGCCGATTTGTAGAGCACACACGTATCTTTCGGAGGTCTAATTCTCCGTGCACCTAGTCCGTAAGGTGATGCACTGGGAGTGAAATTGACTTGAACGATCATGTTTGATCAATTTTGTGCCTTCACGGCGTAGGGGAAGTTAGTTCGCTGCAGCCTGCCCGCAGTTAATTAGAGCATAGGCGAGTATATAATAACTCATCAGTCATTGAGGCGGTGGATATAGCTAATCGGATTAAAGTGGTTGTGATCTGCACGTTACGAACGTTAGACAACCACCCACTATGGAAAGCGGTCTTTTCCATTGGAAGCCGTCACTTGTGAACATTTAGACGGCAACCAACCAAGAAGCTCGAACGAGAAATGGAAGGGTTTGTGATAAAATGAGGGTTGTATGAGCTCCGCGCCTTTGTGATTTGGAGCTACGTGATTCTCCTCGTGTGTGGAAAAGGCACGCAATGTAAGCAGTGATAGACACCCTCTCACTTCCTTACAGGACTACCAAGTGCAAAGATTCCTGTCGTAAACTAAGATTTGTCTCATTCAGTCACACTACATACATTGGTTTACTTTAGTACTGTTTCGGTGGTGTCTCGATCGTTTACTCTTAGAACATTAGGTATTTTGAACTTGGATCCAATACTTCCTCCTTCGTCCTACTCTCTACAATACGGTTTTCATCCCAGTTTCAAGACTGTATGACACTAGTGTTTACTACTGGTGCATTGCACCGGAAGATGATCCTGTCTTCATTCACTGATAAAACTAAGTTGTGCATAAACGTTCTACAAAATCAACCAACACAGGACCAAAAGATGTATTACGAAAATCCGGCTTGGGTAGTATCCCTCATTCTTGTAGGACTGCCCAGAGAGTAGTTTTTGTTCCATATCCAGATGCTTCTTAATTTGCCAAAACTACTTCATAGCGGGGCCTGCTTTTGAAACAAAGAAATTTCGTAGTGGTGCATGGGGAATAACAGGAAGGTTCCAAACATGGTTCACTAATAAGTTGTTCTCACGTCTCTTAGATCGAACTGGGATGAGTGGCAATCAGAGCACGTGCCCCACCGTATTACGAGTTAGGTTACACGCATTGTGGGAGAAAACTGCTCTTGCCATTTTTGACCGAGAAAACAATCAGGGATTTCAAACAGTACTGACTCAGCATTCCTGATTCTAGCTTCGCTGGCGGTGATAGAAGGCAAATCCATTCGTCCGTTGCATTGAGCTAGTAACTCTATTGACTGGTTAGCGAATATACACTCATCTGTAAACACCTGGAACCGAATCTCTCGTTTATGATGTTCTCAGGCAACTGAATGTGCTGCACCAGACCGCCTCATGTTTCAGTCGCTACGATATTTGATTTGAAATAAATGTATATCTTTGTAATGTACTACTCATAAGGTTTGTAAATGAGTGTATATTCGCTCATTTCGTGCAATTTGGTTTCAAGCAAAACATAAGGTTGACGGAAACCCGGGGGCTGCGCCTACCTGATGAGCCCCAAAAAGGGCAAAACCGGTCGTGGGCTGTCGACGGCTTTTCAGCAACCTTATGAGTAATGCATTACGAAGATTACTACTAGTTTCAGAGAAGTTTGGTAATCGGTCGATGGAGATATTGCTGGGCAACGTTTCGCTTTTCACACGAAAGCTTTAACAGACCTAGAGAGTAATTTGCTAGA
>NW_008751663.1:1187240-1212209 GCF_000715545.1 Opisthorchis viverrini
GTTGCTGAAAATCCATCGACAGCCCACGACCGGTTTCGCCCTTCTTGTGGCTCAGCAGGTAGGCGCAGTCCCCGGGTTTCCGTCAACATCATAAACGATAGATTCAGTTGGGTTCCAGGTGAGTCTCTCGAAAGAACCAAATTAGTTTGCAGATGAGTGTATATTCGCTAATTTCGTGCAATTTGGTTTCAAGTAGAACATAAGGTTGACGGAAACCCGGGGACTGCGCCTATTGACTGGTGTTTATGAGCCGTTACCTCACAGGGGAACGCCCGCCATTCCGACTGACCCAGACAGTTGATGTGTAGTTTACCTGGGATTGCGTGCAGCAGCGTTCTGCTTATCATCTTGGGCCTTTGTGGACTGGCTGAATTAGGTGGTTGTGGACTGTCCAAAGCTTTCATCGATCATTTGAGTAGTATCGCGTGACGCTTCTTCAGTTTCATTCACTCTGGCCGGATGTGTGATGTTGACTACTTAGGCTCCACTACACGACAGTCTAATCGGGTCTTTTATCTTTACCGCAATATCATCGCACCTGGAAAAGAGTGAGTTTGTGGAAGAGGATTCTTGGGATTTCGTCTATGGTGGATTAATATAGTTAAGTTAACTGGTCTCATTGGTGGCACTACTACACAGAGAGAGATGTGGCTTGCCACGGTGAAATGGAATTACTCGTGGTTTTAGTACAGAAAATCAGCTAAAATTGTGCATATCTGAAATGACCACCCTGTATAGGCTCTCTTTGTAATAGAGTTACATCGCGATGTGCGATAAGGCAGACGAAGGAAAAGCAAGGTTGTTCGACTAATATTTTGATATTCTCCAAATCGTTTTACAATGCTTCCTATATAACAGAGCCCAAAATGTGGGCTAGCAGCACCACTGAGTAAGGAACCTACTTCTCGGCAAAAGCCAAGTGATTTTCACTCAGTGTTGTTCATTCAGCTTGAGGGAAGTAAGTACACTGTTTGTTCAACCAGACAAACTTCATTCGCTGCCGTATAGATTTTGTGATCAGTGAGAATCACAATCAGCCTGATATACCAACAATTACATATCTGTTCGGCAACAGGAAACACTACAGACGTTTGACGTACATTCTTGTCTCATTCAAATGGTTAGTTTTGCGCCCTAGACACGTCAAAATGATCACCAGGATTAGATGCGGAGCGTACAACGCAGCTCACCAGACGCCGCAGACAGTCGGGCGGAAGCAGTGAATTTTCAAAGCGGTTTGTCACCCAGGTTAATTGTCCAAACAGCCATGAAGAAACACTTTGGGCAGCCGACTATTCCACTTTTACGGTTCGACTGTTTGTCTGTTTAACACCCCCCCCATCATCTTTGTTTTCGTATGCGGTCGAAACATGTGTTGCCTGTTTTGTGCCCTAAAAGTTGAACTTTGTAAATTCCGATGTTTTCGAGATAATAAATGACAGGGGAGTAAGTTGGCTTGCTCAGCAGTGGTGAAAAACTTTCAAACCCACCGGTATTTGTCAGACGTACCGATATGATGGAGAAAACAGTGGTGTTGGCGAATTTCATCATTAGGTCCAGGGCAGTCGGAAAGATGAATTTTAGTTGTAAATCCTTGGGAGGGAGTATCGCCATTGGGCGATAAGCTTCCTCGCTGGAACAAGAAGGGAATCGAATGACTGTACAAGACTTCGGTCTAGAGACCTAAGTTGTATTGCAAACACAGCCACAAAACTTGTTAAAAGTGGTTAACAAATGAAGGCGGCAAATGCCTTGGACACCAACAAAGTCACAGTGATGGTAAAGTGTATAATGTCCTAGTTTCATGTACTTTCCGGAACAGGTGTTGCACTTCTACACCATTATATGCAGATTCCATCGAAGAGACGAATAAAAGTCTAAACGGCTTTGGCCATTCCCAGTGTTGTTTTCATTACAGATAAAATCTACCTTATTTATGAAGATAGTGTGCCCAACAGGGGCTTTGTATTTCATTTTTCCGGATGAAATATCTCTCAGGAGTTGGGTAAGTGAAGCTAGCTTCACGAAAGCGACACAGGCAGAGAGAATCAGCCACCGCACGAACTGTCAATGGTATCACCCGTTACCCTGCTATTTGTAAGATAGCTGTATAGTGGCAAGTGAAAAGGGTGACCTGAAAATGTTTTTTTGGAAGAACACATTCTGATATTTTCATAAAGGAAACTGCTCTCAAGGGTGATTAAAACTCTTCGATAACCCACGACCGGTTTCCACCTTCTAGGGGCTCATTAGTTAGGCGCAGTCCCCGACTTTACGTTAACCTTATGTTCTACTTGAACCCAAATTGCACTGATTTCGACAAATACACTCATTTGCATTTCGGTTTGGTTTTCACGGGAGACTCAGCGGAATCTCTCGTTTATCTCAAATCAAATTGATTTGCAAATGAGTCTATTTGTCCACATTCCAATATTATTGTTCCCCTCTTAGAATATAACTTTTGAACGGCAACCATTGGGTTGTGGTGTAATCCAAGGTATAAACCTGGGTTTGAAGACACGTCATCGGCTTATCAAGTTACCAGCTCACTGTGTGGGCCTTACTTCAATGTATTGGCAGACGGTCTTTTGAAGTGTGCCAGCGGACTATTAGGTATTGTTCGCCTTCTTCCTGTTCCGGCCTAATTGTCTACACAAAACGTGGACAGTGTTGGACTCGAGTTTCATGCTGGGGTTTGAACTGTAGACTGTGGGGCGAACGCGTTACCACTACTTCACCAGCACAGGCTGAACGAACCTGAATCATCAGGTCCGACCGAGCTGTGGTGTTATCACTCGAGCAATGTAACTGGTTTGCCCGACGCCTCGATCGATCTCCTGATTGGCACGTCTGTCAAGTGTCGTTTCTGTCCACACGGTTTTCAGTTGCAGAGATAAAGAGGAAAGACTTAAACACTGAAGCTGTTATTACGTAGCCCACCGAGTTAGCTGGGTCTACTGCTACTAGAAAGTGGCCGTGTCAGATAAGAGTTTACTGATTAGTAGCAATCTTCCAGGTCTTGTCCGGGATTTGGTGGGCGGTCAAGGTAAATCAACCCAAATAAAGCCTAACTTGTAGCCAGAAGTGTATAAATTAGTTCACAGTCGTGATTTGACTCACAGATGAGTATTTGAGCAACACCCCACTATTTAGCATTTTAAATGGGTGGCTAGATCAGCGTAAATAACCAGCTTGAATATTATTTTTTGCGACGGTACGTAGCTTCAGATGTCAACACTTTTAGTCTGATATTCAGGATGCACTGAATATACTACTCGTAGGGTTGCTGAAAATCCTTCGATAGTTTTTGAGGGGTGTGTTCCGTCAAGAAAATATACCTAGACATTTGGTGTATCGTACCAAACAAAAAGCTCGGTGGTCTTGATGTAGTACATCCAGCTAAATAATATCAGGAAAAAGGGATTCAGGTGGGAGTTAGTTGAATCTCCGTAACACGCCAAACTAGTTTTGAAATAAGCTTTGTTCTGCTCGCGCTTTATTTAATTTAAGCCACGTCTATTAGCAAACAGTAGCTCTAACTAAAAATAGTTTTGGTGTTTTTTGAACGATTTTTTCGATACCAAGAATGTATTCGGCTTAATGATTGATTCTATCTGTTTATATGCCCACTGATGGACACGTTAGATTCGTCCCGTCCAAAATACAAGAGTAATCGTCCTATCCCACGAGCTATGAATGAACTCGGGGTTGTCTTCAGGTTTGTTTGTTTGAAAATTGTCTTTACTCTTTTCTATCACTTTTGAAACGCGTTTGCTATGCATCCATCTGGAGCATATATCGGTTCCATTTTATGGGAGCAAAATGATCATCTTTTTGCCATCTACTACTGTAACAGAGGTTGACGCTTCTCAGATGGATTCAGACCAGCTATTGGATTCACTTTTCTATTTTATAGACCAAGTTTCTTTCGAGAAGTAACCGGCCGCTCCTCACCCTCAGCCTGCCTAAAAACACCCAGTTGGATTACAAACACATGGTGTGGTAATTATCAAGTTCTTCAGGATGATTGACGTGTTTCAATATAAACACTGCCTAATTGAACGGTCAGATTGCCCGACAAAGTCTAAAACTGGTTAGAGGAAAAAACCCCTCCCCCCAAGTTAATTTTTGTGGTGGGTGGTTGTTGAAGGTTTGCCCCACTGAATCATCAAACGTCTACGAGTTGTGCTTAGAAGGAGTGGCGGGAAGCCCTTTCGCAACCTTTCCTACGTGAAAATATTCATATAATTTCCCTTCAAGCAAGTTAGTTAAAATATATTGAAAGATGAAATCTTAGCGGATCTTCGATGAATCACTTCTAGACGGGTACTAACTGCAAGTAAACATGAGTACCATAAAGGAAACGCCATTTGCTCACAGACGTAGTTGGTTCGTCAACCTGGGAGTTCAGTGAAGCACATTGAGGTGACTGCTCGGCCTTCAACTGACTGGCGAGAGCACGCAAATTCTTTGAGCCCTATAGCAGAGGAACGATTTTGCGAAACGCAAAGTTGATGCACTATGGAACCGGAAAGCAAACGGTGCGGAAAACGGGCAAAATACGCTAAGCGGAAATTCTGGTCAGTAGTGAAACAAGAGATGGATATGGTCCCGCAGAGTGATACATGAAGACTTTGAATCATTTAACGAGAAACCCTTCGGAAAGGTTTATAGTGCGGCAAAAGTCGTTTGTTTGATCAGACGTTGCTGTCATTGATAGCCAAAGCTTATGATAGTTAGCTATATGCGGAAAAAAGCGCATTGCGATTTGGGTGAAATTTCACTGCAGCATAACTTTTCACACTGACAAAGTGCATCACTCTTCACAGTGTCAAAGAATTCCGCTTGAGTAACCGGTACGGACCGCTCCCGTCTGCGGCCGTTCATGGATGACTGCTCTCAAACTTTCACGTTATACTTGAGTTCCTAAGCAGTTCACACTCGGTATGCTATTTAGGGGAGCTGGTTTTCATTCTACACCATTTTCAAGATAGAAACTCAGCTGATTTCTCTTTTTGAGCATCTCTGAGTCGCAATAAAATTGACTCGATATTTCCTAGCAATAATGGGATCCCACAAAATCAGAATCACGGCTTTATCGGAGTAAATGAGTGAATAAATGAACACCAAGATATCGGGAAAGCGTGGGTACTTGATTTTTTGGATCTCTTGGAAAATGTCATTCGATTGTTTATTTAGCGCGGCCTGCTATGTACACTGATGAGGCGCGAATGATATGTATTTGTGGGACTTGGCCTTACCCTACGCCACATTTTTAACTTGAGCCAGCCTTGTTAACATTTCCTGGTAAGTTATCTTAGGATTTCCTTCGTGTCAGTTGATTCGAATCCAGTATATAGAAAGGAAATCAGACGGTATTTGGAGTGTTTGGTGAAAGTGTGACCCCAACAGAGATGCGGGACACAAGTCAAGAGGTGAGATCTTTGTCAGTCGTTATTTCCTGGACCAATTGCGAAATCTGTGCCATTAAGAGTATTTCTAATTGTAATTTTTCTTCCATTGTGACTCAAGAAAGTTTCACAAATTTGGTTACGAAAACGACTATGCATTTGCACCAACACGCAATCCATAAATGTCTGTTTGACATTTGAAAAGGCTTGTGATATTTTTTCCAAATTCCGGACGTACCACATCGTTTCTGTAGTCCGTCTTTATTTCTTGAAACTGATTGGACAAATCAACATGCAACTGACTCATTAACTATCATTCCCCCAGTTTTGTTCTCCCGTAAAAAAGTCTAAAATTCATTTTTAGGTTCGTATACAACAACAATACAGGTCTGCCTAGGGCTGACGATACTAGTTTAGATGTTCTCATGTCATCTGGTAATAACACTGAGGTTTGTGTTACGCTAACGACCTGCCCAATTGACAGGTTCGCTCCTAAGTGTAATCAAGCCCTAATCTACCAAGCTATTCTACAGTGGCAACGCCTCATTCGTCACCAGTTTCTTCAATCGATTCGGTTTTGTCTTGCCACTCTTGGTGATGACATTAACCTGCGCAAAAATGGTTATTCTTTACTGGAGAAGCCGATTACCCTTTTGTGTTAAAGCTGCATTTCAAGCTTAAATAAGGTTGGGGCTGAATGAAGACTGGATATAGTACTTCTTTAGTATGAACTCATCCCATAGACCTAGCTTTTTAGGTACGCGATGAGCCCCAAGGAGAGCGAAACCGTTCGTGGGCTGTCGAAGGATTTTCAGAAACCCATGAGTAGTGTATTACGTTTTTACATGTATCACCATATCTCGGATGTCGTAATAAATGAAGCATGAGGCTGTCTGGTGCAGCACATTCATTTTCTTAAAAACATCATAAACGAGAGATTCAGCTAAGTTCGACATAAGCCTTTCGAAAAACCAAATTCGTTTGCGGATGAGTGCATTTCGCTAAAAATATTGTTTTCCATTCCTTTTGGAAGATACTCGGAGGACTCGAATTCTAAGTTGCACGGGTTGGCTTCGAGACCTTTGTCGGGAATAGAGCGATCAGTCAACTCTGATGGAAGAGCAAGTCATAGGTTAGAGTGGCCACCGTAAACCCAGCATATATCTGTCCGTTATCCCCAAAACCAAGATCTTCTTCCTACTACCAACCTCCTTCGGATAAGTGTTAGCAGTGGACAAGTCATAAAATGGCAGTGAGTGCCCAGAGTGTTTTCTGTCAACATGAACTCTGATTTGGATCCAACGCGTGTGGTAGGTTTCCTGCTTGAGGACAAGTTGTCGGGACAAATTTTGACTATGGCTGTGCGGTGGGTCTATCTTCATTCAAGTGTATAACCATTCACCCTAAGCCATACGGTGTCTTTTGGCTATGTATCTATCTCACCGTTCTTATTTACTTATTGACGCAATATCTTCAGTTAATCACTCTTGTTTCTGTTCATTTTGATGACGATGGTTTCGCATTGTCAAACTCTTCTGATCTGGAACAGTCTGGTTAAGGTTAACAAGTCAGTACAACGTAAATTTCTAAATACGCCATTTTGAGTAGGCTCATTTGGTGTCACCTTTGTATCACTAGTGAGGAAAAGACAGGATTTAAGCGTAGGGGTTTTGTGGGATTGTGAAGTATGAGTCCACATCACACGTGTCTGAATAGTCCTCATAGCGTTGTAGCATAGTTATTCTGGTGTGAGCAAGCGTTTTACCAGTAGTCCACCAGCGCTTTTCAAAACCACCTGAATATTTACGCCTAAACGTCTGAACGTGCCTTCGATCCCCGTGTGTAGTTGGTCTGCTCAGAGGTTCGAACGATGATCCAACAACCTTTTTGATGGTGCTGATCTTGTCTTTCCATTCACCTAGCACCAAGGACGTTTGAAACTTTCCATAGTTGTGAGATTTGTTGCATTCAAGTTGCTCTCCTTTGGACAGGGGGATAAGGAAGAGATGAGGAGTGCACGAACGACAGTGATGTAGATGGGGAAATGGCATTCTCTTCCCAGTGCACTCAACCGGCTTTTAACGCACACAGTGAACCCAAGACTGAATTAAGACATGTTTACTGGGAGGCCATAATCCTTCCCTTTTCAAAAGATCACTATGCCTCTAGTTGTATACACACTTTTACCTGAAACGATAATGGCGTAATTTGTTTTTGGCACCGATAAATTTATGGATTTTTCTAACGTTAATGACGTGAAAATATTTTGGAATTGTATTCCTTTAAAGAGACTGAGTCGTTGATGAAAAGCCGAGAATTTCTACGCAGTTTTGTAGTTGTCAGAAACGTTGCAAATGACCGGAACTTATCGCGGTGTGGCAGGTTTTGTACCTCTGTGACCCACTGAGCTACACTGAGGGGGTACCAGCAGAGTTTCTTACACCAGGCTGATTGGTGAACAGAGCTCTGAAGAAAACACTCTGCTGATCTTCCAGTTCCGGAGTTGGAACATGCATAATGACTTCTTCCCTAAAAGCTTGTATTACTGTGGTAGTATGTCAGCACCGACCGCTGCTTTACAGCCAGGCTTCTGAGCCAAAGGCTTCGGTATGGGCGCCATAACAGGATCCCAGCCCCCGTGCAACCGCGAATATCAACAAATCATCAGAAGTCCATGAAACTCTAGGGTGATTCAAACCTGTGACCTGCCGGCTAGCAGTTGAGGTCTATATCGTTTGGCCATTAGCGTCCCATCAGCATTCCGATTATCTATTACTCAGAGAAGATACAGCGCCAGTTACTCCTCAAACCAAATCAAACTTTACTCCCGGTATCATGGACCATTTTTATGATAAGCCATGAAAAAGTCTGTCCCATAAAATTACATTCGCGATTATCCACGTTATTCTAGTCGTGCACGGTCTTCCCTTCCTCATCTTTGAGAACTAACTTACGATACTGAATCAGTCATTGTCCCCCAGGGAGTCAGTTATTAGTGTCCCATGAATGTCCCGTCCATATCGTTCTTCTTACAGAAAGTAACGTTATTTTGACCAGAAATTCCCCTAAGTTTACCATTAATATACTCCGGTCCATTGGTAGCTCGCTAGTAGGCTACTTAACGTTTCCGGGGTACCGGGGTGGAGACGTTATTCATGTATACTCCAGTTTCTTTGTCGGCTCCACTTAGTCCGCATTATGTTCTGTCGGACTCAATGTTCGCAAAGTTCTTGCTGTGGACCCAGGATAAAACATATTTCCGAATTCATTGGCGTTCTGTCGGGTCGTAAACAGTTAAGTGTTGGTAAGACCTACATTGCTCGTCCTAGTGACACAGAGAAAGTTCTGGGGGGTGGGGAACAAACGCAACACAGAATGAATGAGTCTTGTTTCCACCGTCAGACGCTGGTCACCAGAACCATAATCAGCAGAATTTCGGAATTGAGAACTCGATCCGAGCTCTGGTTAGTGTGCTGTCGCACTGCATCGATTTGAGACACTTCGTTAAATTTGGTGTACCTCCTAGCGGAGTCTCTTCGGCTTTTTAATAGTTTACTTAGGTATCACATATTTTTATTGATCCAGAGGACTGGTACCTTGTGCAGTGAGAACGCATAGCCATCATGGGGTATTGCTACTGAGTTTAGATTACAAATGAGGTCGGAGATGTGTCCGAGTTCTTTACATTTTCCATAGCTAACAAGCTGAATAAATATAAAACAACTCTGTACTACGGTGGTCACTAAACCGACGGAAATAAACATTCTAGCTTGTTTTTCTGTCCAAAATCCCTGAAACTAGCTCCTGTCCGCCATTATGCCCATCCAAAAGTCGTAGACCCTTTTTACCAGCGAATTAAATTTCACCAGAACAAATCACCGTTAATAATTCATCCGTTCCCAAAATAGAATTATCCTTCCCCGAGAATCCTGCTGCAAAAAAAGACAGTGGCAGTAAGAAGCGATCGATTCTGCTTGTCTCTTCGCGTCGTCTACACATGTGGGGGGGGGGGGGGAAATCACCGTTAATAATTCATCCGTTCCCAAAATAGAATTATCCTTCCCCGAGAATCCTGCTGCAAAAAAAGACAGTGGCAGTAAGAAGCGATCGATTCTGCTTGTCTCTTCGCGTCGTCTACACATGTGGGGGGGGGGTCTGGCTTAAGAATCATCATTTTTACAGAAGAGAGTAAACTTTGCCTTCAAAAAAGGCATTTTTGTATTTGATCGGTATATACATGATTTGGTGTTCTTGTTTCGTTATTGTTCGTAGGAGCTTGTCACCAATGTAGAAAATACTGACTTCATTCGTTTTGGTTGTCCCACTTCTTTGTAATCGACTGTGAACAGATAAGAAAACAATGAATGACAACCATGACACACAGAAGGCACATTACGCAGAGTAAAATATTCCAACAGCAGAGCCAGCGCTCTCAATTTCGAGCAGGTTTATCTTGTAGTTGGGGATCGGACAAGTGAACTGTTTTCTGTGTGAAAAACTACCACCACAAACTGATCTGAGCCATTATGTATGAGGTTCTACTAATTAGTTCTTGTGCAAATGCCTCCACGTGCCATATGGTTAATTAAATTTACATGGCGGTTTTCTCGAACTGTTTGTTGATATAATTGAAGAACTCTGCTTTTTAAGCTAGTGCTCCACTTTCCTCGTTTGAAACTGGTTGGTTTCCCGCGTTTCCTCGCCCTGCATTTTCTGTCGGAATGCTGTGGTTTACTGCTTCTCGTGCGGTGTATATTATATCATATTTCTTCCAACGAAAATAGAAATGATTCACGTGCCTTTTCTCCCACGTGTTCTGTGTTCAAACTATACTGCCAAATCGAGTGTTCATTAGAAAAAAAGCTTTAACTGGTGCCTCGTTTGCAAATATTGTTTCTCAGTAAAACAAGTCAGAATAGATCAAAAGCAAGCACGAAAATATTCTCGGGTTGAGCTAAACAAGGTATCTCGTTAAGACGGGTCAATCTGTTTCGTTGAGGCTCTTCACTCTGAGTATGGGTGTTTGAAAATTTCTTCGGGTGAAAAATGGAAACCCCGAATTCGCAGGTCCATTTTATTCATCAAGTAGGTTGGTGGACCTGCAACTTGCAATACCTGATTAACTTCCTCCGTCTCTTCTTATTGCCTTTCTCTTGATTTTCTCTCGAAATTATTCCTTGGCTCCAGGCTTCGAACATAGATTTATTCAATGATGGTTGGGAAACACTTGAAAAAGTTGTGAAATGAGATAAGTTTTGTCTTCCGACTTGTCAAATTTGTTCGGTGTGAATCATTCTCGCTGGGGCAGAAACCTCAAATGTGCAACTTTACTGACCGATTGCCTGAAAGACTTGAAGCAGACATCTTATAGCAGAGAGAAGCTACTGCAACTGGTTACTATGAATATACACTTTGAAGTTCAACAACTCACCACACACTTCCGAGAGTCGTTTGTCGTAGATTGTACCCACTGGTAGCAAAATTCGGAACAGGTTTAGCTATCTAACACTGACACAAGCAATTAGTGAATGCGAAGCAAACAGCTGCAAATGTTCAATGTTTGGCTGTCCCAAAATAAAAACTCACTGGAGCTTGTAGCTGGGCCACAAGTTTTCTCCGGAAGAGACGGAACAATAGCATTAGGCATATATACGTCCATTTGTGTATGTGACATCAACCAAAGTTTGCACAGAATTGATCAACCTGTTAAGATGTACCCATTGCATGATTGTAACCTTAGAGCTTCCCAAGGGGAATTCGCAACTTATCTGTTTCAGTCCATTCTGCTCACATATTTGTGTCAGTGTTTCGAAGACACGAATTTCAAGTTTCCTGCTTCGCTCAAACAGGATGTTGACTTTCGTGCAGTTTCATATTTACTTGCAGCCAGGTTACGGCTTCAAGTGATCTCTTTGTGGAACTTTCGTGAATGTTTGAGAAACGAGCTGACATAAGTAGATTACTGAATATACCGAGAGCGCCAAAATCTCTCACTAGGAGTTGCTGAGGATAGTTTGAGACTTTCATTACATTTTCACTTGAGTCCATCAGTCTATAAGCGCAGACACTCTTGGCCGAATCGCTAAGTGTTCAGTTGCTGACCGGAAGGTGGCGGGTTCGAAGCCCTCCAAGTGCCGTGAACTGCGGACTGCTGATAACCCCTTATAAGGAGAAAACAGCTCCACAGTGATTCTCAGTTATTTTTAGCATAGACCAGTTTCACTTACGTCAAGAAATATCCACTGGGAAGTCGTGTTGCTTGTTAAAATCCGTAGAACTCATTCTACATTTAAATCGAGCTTCCCTATTTTCATCTTATGCTGCCAAGGAAAAAAACATGAGTTGCTCAGATGATTTTTCTAGTCCTACACAATTACGTTCAGAGTGAATCCACTGATCTGCTATTCAAAGATTTGTCAGTTGCTCTATTTTCAACCAATGTAAGTTGATTGTTTCCGTTAGTTTACGCCGTCGAGGATAAACCGGTTTACTTAGTCTTTGTTCACGTCATGACACGTTAATAATGCATATCAATAGTTTGGAACGCTTCTCATCTGGACAGCCAATCAGATGCTTTTTAGCAGCGCATAAAATTCTCCATTTGAGAAACATCTTCAGTACTACACGATCAAGCTAACTTTGTTCGCATGTCAGATGAGTTGAGGCCACACGCCAATCTTGGTTCTGGGTACATTAACCATTCATGATTCCAAGCAATCGGATGCTAATTAAAAACAAACAATCCAGAACACGGACATTCTGGAATAAATTGTTCCCGAAAGATATATACCGAATTCCGCAACCACACGGAAAGGTGGAGATTAGTTGACACTTGTCGAGTCTGTTCACACATCTTCATATTCAGCAGAGAACATATACGCATCCAAGATTTTGGAAGTGTTGCGATGCACTACTACCGAGTAGCCCCTCGTGGGAATTCGAAAACACCCGATAAGATTTGTAAGATGTCATGTTTATGTAACATACAGTAGATATTACAAGGTAGATGCTACTATTTGGAGTTTTCAGTAGTTTGTTGTGTGCATATTATCAACAAAAGCACAACAAAAGCTGTTAGAATGTGTATACAAATCCGGACTTCTCTAAGTGATAAACCACTACTAAGCTGCCTTGCTTTGATTAAGAGTCAAAGTCTATACGGTTTGCCAAGGCGTTTGCTGTCTCTGACCGGCCATAATTTGGTTTACATATGACGTCCTGTCCATCAGATAATGTATTTGCCCACCGTAGATTAAACAGCCCCACTTTGCCATAGAAATCAAAGGAAAATATTCAGTTTTGAGACTGTTCACTGTTGGCGATGGAAAAGTATATTCTTTTAATACAGCATATGTTGCGTCTTCTGCTGTCCTCGAATAATTTCATGTTTCGGATTCAGAAGTCTATACTTGAGCTCCCTTACCCGATTATTGGGCGAAGCCTTGAAATTCGTTGGGGTCGTTGCCAGTAGGGACCACGCAGGTGCTTTCATGCATATGATTGGTTAATGCGCCGTGAGGAAGGGCTGACAAGTGCGATCAGCTGTTATCCAAATAAGATTCTGGCTTTAAAACAAGAAAACATGTACAGCCGAATGTGCGTCTCATACGTTTTACTCGCTCTCAATTTCGAGCATGTTCATCTTGTAGTTGGGGATCGGACAAGTGAACTGTTTTCTGTGTGAAAAACTACCACCACGAACTGATCTGAGCCATTATGTATAAGGTTCTACTAATTAGTGCTTGTGAAATGCCTCCACGTGCTCTATGGTTAATTAACTATGCACAGCAGTTTTGTTAATCTGGTTGTTGATATAACCAAAGAACTGTGCTTTTAACGCAAGTGTTCCACTTTCCTCGTTTGAAACTGGTTGGTATCTCGTGCTTCCCCATCCTGTATTCTCCGTCAGTATCTTGTAGTTTACTGCTTCTCGTGCGGTGTGTATTATTTCATATTTCATTCAACGAAAATAGAAATGTTTCACGTGCCCCTTCTCCATTTTGTTCACGGGTGACTTTGAAAATCCCAGGAAGCTTCTACCGCGCTTAGAAGGTATACGAGTTTCAGACAGGATAGAAAATTGCAGCTTCATTTTATGCAGGCGTATAGCCTTTTCAGACCTGGTGTCGTCGCTTTAGCCAGAAGTTGCATCAAATCTAGATAAAGGTCATGTAGGGACGCAAATTTTTTAGTTGTGAATGTCCTGTTTGTACGAGTGCTGGGATACTGCCAGGGCGCCCACACCTAGACAGGAGGACGATTAGGGTCCTCGACCAAAGCCTTTGGCTCAAAAGCCTAATCGCAAGGCAGCAGTGTTTGGCGGGAAATGCAAATGCATTACCATTTCTACGGAACAAGTCATTCCAATCCCCAACCTGGAGGAGACTATGTTTGTCAGACCACTAGCCAACGACCAAACTGGTATGAGAGACTCTGTGAGTGTCATGGGGACACTCCTCATTATAGCTCAATGGATCGCTGAGGTGCGCAAACCGGCACACCACGGCAAGGTCCAGTCTCTTCGTGAATTTTTTGTAGTGACTTATCGGCGTTGAACACTGGTGCCATGCTGTCGATGATGATGATGATGATGATGATAAGCAAAATGAACAGTAACTGGTTAATAAAGCAGTACAACAGGCAATAGAATGGAGTGATTCCCAATACGCGAGTGTCACTGCCACTGGTCAACATGACATCTCGCGGGTTGGTTTATCCTAAGCGATGTGTTACACTTTTTACCAGGGACATTTTGCCATTGTTTTGTCACACATGCCGCGGAGTGTTCTGGATGCTTTCAGATCGGATTAGCCCCACGTATGATGCGCTAAGCTGAATTCAGTTAGAACATCTGAAATTGTTTATTTTGCCTACACTGTCATACTCCAGGACAACATTCAGGCTCCCACTAATAACCGAGAATGTGTTCGCTTTCATGGTTCTAAGAGAAACTGTCCGCAATTCTCCGGGTATTTCATTATCAGAAATCAATAGCCTGCACGTGTTTTTCTTTTCTTCTTGTTGTTTCTGGTTTCCAGTGGCTGAATCAAATCATTGTCACGCGGGGACAATGAAGGGTTCGATATGGGTGTTTGAATGTGGTCACTAAAAGTGTATTAATCGATACAGTAGGTAGGCCCACAGGATCCGCTGCTTTCATGTCAGTCTGTCAATCACCCCATCACAAACAGTCGAATTACCTGACTCATCTAACAGCTAGTTAGAAAAGGGGATATGTTTTCGGAAAAACTCGTGAAAATATACTGCGATATCGCGAATATCGTGCCAACTAATCATAAGGCGGCCTGTGTGCAGCACATTCAGCTGGAGGACATCATAAACGAGAAATTCAATTGAGTCTCCCGTGAAAACCAAATTGATTTGCAAATGAGTGTATTTCTCCAAATCATTCTTTCTTTAGTAGGCCTAATGAGTTTACTGGTAGTACCGGCTCCAACCATCTGAACGTTAGTAAATTTGTTTTCTGGCGTAGAAACTGTTAACTTAGCATATGCTTGTTTACGTGCGCCTTCTTAGTAACGATAAGCTACAGCTAAGATATGCTCCATATGTTGTGACAAAAGACTTGAAGACTGGTTCTAAGTGAGTAGTACTTCAAGTTAATTCGAGTAAAAATACTCCTCTTTTATACCGCTTTGCGGTTAAAATATACTTAGAAGGTGAAACCCTGTGAAGGTGAGCAAAGACTGCGTTGCAAGTTATTATCAAAAGGACTTGCCGAAACTATGCAAGAAATTGTTCATCACCATCATCGACAGCATAACATTAGTGTTCGCACTGATGCTTCACTGCCGTACAACCATGATGTATTTGAAAGCCTTATCGTAAATAAAAGAGTAAAGGTGGACGGGGAGGGGACTAAGTGTTAGCTTACCACAATCATTCCGAGGTACCTACACCTCCAGACATTCACTCAGGCAATCTGGACAGAAACTGACAACAAGAACGCCATTGACATCGGTTGGCAGCCATATCTTGCAGTGTCTCCAACCAGGCACAGTGAGGATCACGCGGTCCCCATCCTGGAAGGCGAGTAGCACCGACAGCACCCAAGCGTTTCGTGACCTCCTTCATACTTCTCTGTCAAGTCAAGGGTTGGCCACCTCTCTGTTTACGCCACTCCGAATTGGGCATGGAAAACAGCACTCTTTTCGGCAAACGATGGTTCGGCATACGCAACACATGTCCAACCAACGCAGCTTCCGGTGCTGGACACATTCTTCAATGGAAGTATCCGTTGCACAGCCGAAAACGCGCGCAAGAAATCGTTCACCAATGGGCAAATATCGTCCTGGTAATTCCTAATAGACTTTGTGCTGGGATATCATTTGTGAAGTTAGATGAAAATGTAGCTTCCAATAATACCTAACAATAATGTTCAGGATCAGCGGTCAAGCTGAATGGACGCCAACAGAAGTAGGCTGGATCACCCGTAAAGTAAACAGTTTGCTTTGCGTTTAAAACGGATGTCATTTAATCCAAGCTGCGCTATACATTCACCAGGAGGCGCAAACTGAAAATTGGCAAATGTTTTATTCAAGGTATAGTTTCTGGAAACCAGATTCTTTCACGGTCTGATACGCGCGTTTAATCGCTTGAATTTCCTTTAAGAAAGTTAGACCCCGATAGTGGCCAGAAGCCCTTTTCTCTAGCACTTTCTAGAACACCGCTCTAGCTATTAGACAACCAAATGTCAAGCAGCTCAAGGAGCAGACAGATCAGGATACATTCGATATCTTCGCACTTTGAGGATTCGTATATACGATCGTTGTCTCCTTCTGTGTTCATTTGAAAATCACAGTAAAACTTTCTTAAGACCAACCGAGAGTTTCAGCTGGGTTCCAGGTGAGTCACTCGAAAAACCAAATTAGTTTGCAAATGAGTTTATCTCACTAAGTTCGTGCAATCTGGTTTTAAGTAGAACATAAGGTTGTCGAAAACTCGGGGACTGCGCCTACGTGATGAGCCCCAAGAAGGGTGGAACCAGTCGTGGGCTGCCGAAGCATTTTCAGCAACCTTATGAGTAGTGCATTACAAAATTATATATGTATCGCGATATCTCGAATATAACAAGAGATGGCCTGATGCAGCACATTCAGTTGCCTGGAAACATTGAAACCAAGAGACTCAGCTGGGTTTCGGGTGAGTCTCTCGAAAAACCCAATTAGTTTGCAAGTGAGTGTATTTCACAGGTCTAACGTTCACTTCTTTTGAATGTGCAACTAATCTTTAGGTCGCGATTTAGGGGTATGCACTCGTTTGGCTTGTCCAGTCCATACAACAGAGTAAATAATCTCAGATTTTTGAGGGCATTTTACAAGTGCTCGCTGACTTTTATATTTTCATTTGGCTGAGGTAGTATAAATGATGCAATCTTGTGTGATTATACGTGGCTTCTGTTTGTATAGCAGAAGTAAGACTAAAGCAACTCTTGATACGAAGAGACTGGACCTTACTGTGCTGGTGGTGTACCTTGGCGACTTACTGAGTCATATTGCGGATGTGTGTCCACGTGACACTCGCAGGGTCCCTCATGCCAGATTGGCCAATGGATACAGGTATGACGGTCAGTCTCCTGGTCTTCCAAGTTGCGGGTTAGAACACGTGTGCCGGCTTGCTCTATAAAAATGATAGTGTACTTAAATTTCCATGCAAACATCGCTGCGGTCAGGCTTTTGAACCAGGGGCTTTGACTGAGGACCCTAATCATCCTGCGCTCTAGGTTTGGCCACCCCAGCAGTATCCCTGTACAACCATGATATTTACAACTAATCAGTATCGCAGTGAAGCATGAGTGACAACACAGGCATTGCTGTCTTTGATGTTGATGATGCTGAGGAGCAGATTCTGTATAATATGGAAAAGATTTCCGTTTAGATTCGTGAAACCAAACCGTACATGAGGCAGCTTTGTTCAAAACTTTGCTGTCCACAAACTGTACATAACGCATGCCCAAATTTTGTATGACCTAGTCACCGGAGACATCCAAATATCACCAAAAATGCCACCAGAATTGTCGAGATATATGTATCTGGGGTGTTTACTATTGGTTGATTAGATAGTGATTGATATGTTCGCCGAGCTTGGCGATTGGTTTGCAAACATTTCGTTCCCAGTGGAAAAGACATCGTCAGTGCGCACTACGCATTAACACGGTCTGCTGGATTTCAAGATGGGCGGAATTTGTCGTGGACTGCCGAATGGTCTTCAGCAGCCATATAAGTACTTCGTTGCATCAAAAAACTATACTGGGCTGTCTTGAATGAAACACGGGGCAGCCTTTGTGCAACTGAGTCTCCAGGAGTGGCAAATGTTGCTGTTCTCTCAATCCAGGAAGGCTGCACTAATGCAGGGAAAATAGAATGCTAGCATTCTTGTGGACACCATTAGTCGGCAGCGCAGCTTTTTTGTTGCTAGTGGAAGTAGATTACACGCGCACTTTTGTGAAATTGGATAAGTTGCAAGGTATCACTACCCTCAGGAATTACCCATTAATGACCAAGTTGACACACCTGAAGTTTGGAATTCAAATTTTGTATACACCAAGCTGTTTCAGCTGATCTCAAGTTTTGTCCAGTGTATTACGCAGATTATTGGCAAGTGCTGACTATATCTATTTGGAATAACACTTCCTGTGCGTCAGTTTCATCGCAGATGAGTGGAATAAAGAGCCCTCACCCTTTAGTAACTTCGAACTTTCAGTGTATTAATAAGCAACATCAATTCAAGTTTTTGCTAGATTAAAAATCCGGTAAAAAAACGATGCCAGGGTCAAACATGTCGCATTTAATAGTTCAGTAGCTTGTATTAGGCTTCAGTCACCGTCAGAAGTCAATACATTATTAGTAGTCTAAAGAAAAACGTTGTATTGTGCAGAGTTAGTCACATTTTTCTTTGAGCTTCATAAGCCTTTTCTAATGGCTTACCAGCCGGGTGTCTCCATGCATAAACCCTGTTTGTATGGGTAATCGGATCCTTTCTTTATTGGTTACGGGTATCGACAATATATCTTACTTGATAATAAAAAAGTAAATGCATGCACGATCTTTCTTGTCTAAGACACAACAAATGGCCAACAGTCCCTTGGGGGAGGTATCATTTGGGATGGTCAAATGTCCTTATACACGTTCACCCATACCCGTCTCACCTTGAATAGTGTTTTTTGGATAAAGCCCGGCCCATTTTTTCTTAGATGGCGAATGACCTTAGGCCAGCTTTACAAACGAAACTAGAAACCACTCATACGCAAGTCATTCCGTTTCCTCCTGAGTAAGATTGTTGGGGGAGTTTGCAAAAATCTGTCTTCCAGAGTTCTCTCACGTGAAGTTTTCTCCAACAAATTGGCACAATGTAAAGACAGCTGAAACCTTCGTTCTTGAAAGCATTTATCAGATGGGTAGTTCTTTATAAGGATGTATATCTGTGATTGGTCAGGCCCTAGCCGTGTTCATCTTTTCACTTGTTTACACACGACGACAGACTTGTGTGGTGTTCATTCTGCAATGAAAATGAAGAGGCGTGCGATGGAGTTGGACAGTTTGTATGAGAGTTTGGTGTGGTGAGACCTCTCTCCAAGGACCAACGAACAAATGAATTATTCAACAATTTCCGACACTGGTTGTTGCAGGAGGGGCTACTCAGAAACTCACTGTGAAGGACAGATAAACCCGTAGGGAATAAGTGGTGAAAGGAGTCAAAAACACAAATCCCCATAACATACGTGATGAATATTCGGTAGATTCAGTCGTTTGCGAAGCGCAGACGCATATTTTATAAGGTGTGTTGCTGAGTCATTTGGTCAGCGGCTGGGCACTGGGAACAGGCATAATAAGGAAGGGAACTGTAAGCCAGAAACTTTTAGTTGTGACAGAGAGTAAGCACGTTTTTCTGATTGTACTCTAATGGGACTGATTGTGAAGTTGTGAAAAGCAGTAGGTGATGATGATCGACATCAGAAAGAACAGGTGGTCCGACTGCATTTTCATCTTTGTTTTGGTGGTGAATGATTTTCTTTACAATTCAGATTACTCTTGAAGTTCGCAAATTTCTCACGTCCTCACCTATTTGTTTTGAGCACTAAATTTACAGATAAGTGTTGGAATAGCCAACTCCCCCTATGTCCGGAAAGTACCAGCGATCGAACCGGGCACTCGCAATCGTAGGGTAGTTCCAAGAGAACCATTAACTTGTCAGTCACATGGACATAAGTGTGATTATTATTCAAATGTTTTTACGGAAATACTTATTCGACAAAGGCTATGGACTGGTCTGTGTTGGGCAGTATTTGGGCGGAACACCGTGTTCACAAGTCAACCGGTTTGTGGTACTTCCATGTAGGATACAAAAGAACTAAAAAGTTCACTTATATCGAATGGCCACTTTGGAACTTTTTTGGTTTTCCAGAAATGTGAAGATATCAGACACTAATAACTGCAGTATCCCCATGTAAGTGCACTGATGACGGTAATGTGATTTTGAGTCGCGTGACGTGTGTGTGTGTGTGTGGTATGGAATCCAGCATTCACTGTGGCAGTGTCTACAAACACCTGATATCTTTTGGATGTGGGACTGCACAGCAGGTATAGTCGACAGAAGTATATTAAAGTCATCTGGATTCGAATCGAGTATTTGGAGTTTTTGTAAAACATATGGCTGAGCTAGAATACCAGACAAATAAACTATAGTTTACCGGATGTCTTTTTGCGATTTTACTGGTGAGACAATCCGTGAAAATATTTCTGTTAATCCACAGATCTGTGTATACTGTCAGGATCATGCCATTGACTAATCTTCTACCTTGAATGGACCCTTGGGGAATCTCAAGATAACATGATTATTTGTACTTTTATTCATACATATCTGTGTCGTCGTGCTGATAAATCAGAGACTCGTTAGTGTATTACTAAATTTTGCTACAATGCACCTGAAAAGCTCGATTTGTTTAGGGAAAGTTTCTCTTCATTTCTCGATGTTTCTTAAAAAAGAACCCTCGTATTCTGTCTTCTGACAGTGCCAGGAACCCGAAAAATGGTCATATTTCTGTCATTTATGTCCCGGTTGTAATTAGCACTGTGACAGTTGGATACAAACTACGGTTTTTCCTGTGACGTTCAAACCTCCTAAAGCTGAAATGCAGTTCCTTATTGAACAATGCAGTGCTCTTGTGGGATTCTTCTCGTACAGTATCGGTACACGGTAGAAAACAGGGTGAATCGCAGCTGAATCGTTCAAGCGAAACTAAAAATTAACGCCACCGGTCAATATAACCAAGCTGGCATCTGCAAGATACTGCTTTACGGAGCCACTAAGGGATCTGCCGAAATCGACCTTTATTATTTCTTTTGTTCTATTTTTATAGGCCATATGGGCTGTAAGCAAAAATTCCTCTAAGCCGTTGAGCTTAACATATCTGTCAACAAATGGGCTTCATTAGAAACGGAAACCATTAACGTTTATTCGAAAACTGATATGAAAGAAAAATTAAACCTCAGCAAAACACACTCATTTGAAAAAAAAGTTGGTTCTAACGGGGGGCTCAACCGAATTTCACCTGAATCTCTCCTTTATGATGTTCTCCAGCTGGATGTGCTCCAGACAGGCCGCCTCGTGTTTCCAGATATCACTGTACGTTGTCTAGACTGAACACTCTTTGTCGAAGAGTCTTGAGCAACCCTCTGTCTCATCTAGAAAAATTGACGTCAATTTCATGTTTATATCCCTTCAGTACGCACTGACAAAGCATTGGTTTGGCGTAAAAATGCCCTTTATCCTGGGGCTTGTTTTGCACTCTCAACCTGAAGCTTTCCGTACGGTTTGAGGCTTAGAAAAAAGATATCTGAGCCAGATGGTGATCCATCACAACGTTTTTAACTGTGGCAGCATTTGGTTTTTGATCAGGTGGCACTTGAGCTGTTCGCTCGATTCGGCAACTACCAAAAAAAGAAGACATCATAAGTGCGCAGTTGGTGGGGTACTTCCTGTTTGCCTGTTTTTCTGCTTGTGTTTATATTGACATTTAAATACTACTTGGTATCTCTTAATTTGTTTGGCTGGTTGCCTGACAGCGTTTTCCGTCAGTGTGTTGGTCCGTTCGTGATCCTTGTTGGGTTGTTCTGCGTGCTTGTTGGTCAACTGGTTATCCCAATGCCTCCTATTTTCAGTAGCCACATCCCTCTGTGACAACTTTTAACATGATCGGGCTCCAAATCATTAGAATCATGGACTGTCTGGATTGGTTCGATTTCCTCGTTCGAAGGCAGAACACCGTTGAAAATGTTAAAAAGTGACTGTGTGGAACCCTGTTTTCTTTGGCTAGCATTTTCAGGCAACTACCTCAATTGTTTTATCGTCTGAAGCTTCGTGACCAACACTCTGCTTATGCACGCTGTGCTGTGCATTCTTGTCTCTGATTGGTTACCTTATTTGGTAAGCTTCTGTCCGTTTCCTTGTAAGATGTCAGAATGATAATCCGCTTGACAGTTCCACTGGGTTTGTCTTGTCGATCCAAGTATTTGAAGAGTCATCAGTAGTTACAACGGGCTGTCAAACTAGAATTTAATGTATTTAGCCACGTATTCACGTTACTAAACTTATACCCTGTTCATTGCATGATGGGCCTGACAGCCGACCCCATTCTGAGATCATTAAAACCTACTTCAGCAACAATGTCACGAACAATAAATAAAACACAAAAATCTCGCATAATAAGATCAAACACCAAGCGGTGTTTTGGTGTGCGTCACCATGTCTATCATTTGTGCCCTCATCAGTTGAGATTGTAAAACTTCGGTGGAAGCTGTCGCTCTTTTTCATAGGACCCGTCTATAAAAGTATCTAAGCAAAGAATATGAAAGCGGAATGGGCCAGTGAAATCTTGCTACCAATATTTGGAGATGTGTATACTGTTTAATGTTCAAAACGTTGCTATTGGTGGTAACACTTGCGCTGATGATTTCAGTTTGTGGCCGCTCCAACCAAGCACAAGAAGATTCAGTGAGATCTTATCCTGAATCGCGGGCTTTGTATACAGGACCTATACATTTAGCATACCATTCTGACAAGATGTGCTTTGACCATTATTGATATGTCTGCTTTGCAAAGATGTACTAGGATTGACACTTTTCCTGTAGATACCGCGTCCTTTCTTCAATTCAAGAATGCAGAACACCACCTCACTTTTTAGAATCTTCCTTACCCAGGGATGAAGCTTTCCAAATTCAAACTGCAGGACAACAGGTTTATCGTTTCTAACAGCGATAGAGGGAAATGAACTGGCACAAAGGAAGCCAATTTCTGGTTAAGATTACGATCAGTCTTACTGGTGGATGTCCAGAAACCTAAGAGGGGCGAATGAGATAAAGTCACATACAAATCAGGGGAGACTGCGATGTAGAGTTGTGGATAGGCCACAAAAAATGAAAGGTTTTTCTCACAATTGTCGTTCTGCCGGTCTGAAGAAGGAGGGCACTGAGTTTGGCGGTTTGAAACTCTGAAAATAAAAGAACTGGCTCAGATGGTAGCACCTAGTGAGTTCGGCAAACCGTGTGTCACCAGATAACGTCTTTGTTTCAAGGAAATTTCTAAGGATATTTTGTAGCACAACATTTAAAACAACGGAGTTCACTGTGAATTGTGCCTAACTGCTTCATTTTACCCGTTTGTGAGCCAAGGCTAGAAATAAGTCCATGTTAGAATAAAGGTGATAAAATGAACACGGATTTTTCTAGTTCCAATTTAGTACGCTATCCTGTGTGCAGTGATGATCAGCTGACAGTGTCCTAATTACCATATTTAGCAAAGCATTTTTGATTATTCTGTTTTAGTTACTTATGCTTGAGCTTACCATCAACGAAACATACGGCTGTGGTTTCTCAGGTTAAAAAGCACGGGGTGATTTATCAGGCGGGACTCATGTTTGCTGGACAAAGAAGCAAGGGGTGTCGACTGTCATCTAGGCCTAAAAACAGGTGACTAACTGCGCAATGGGGACACAACGTAGAAAGCATTCGTGGTGTCACCCCGATTATCTTAGTTCTGTGGTTAATGTGAAGTACAAAACTGTCGTAGAAGCAAGCGGTCAAGATCACTCAACATGTGGTAGGTCACGGGCCACTGATTACCACAGTAATGTTTCACTATCCAATTATTCAAGAAAACGCACTGTCTTCGTGAAAAAGAAGGCCTTTGCTGCGGAGTTATTCATTAGAAAACACACCAACTGAACAGTTTCAGACTATCGGACAGGAAAGTAAGACTATCCTATGCATCTTGTTTATAAGAAACTGAATATCCGTCTTCTTTTTGAAAGCGTCTCCCTAAACATCCCTGGATACTAATTGACTATCATTCAAATGTAAACGAATGCTACAAAGCAATTCCACAAATTCCATAATGAATCTTAGTTACCAATAGACGCGAAGCGGATATAGGAAAAACACGTACTACTCGCATGCCTCATCCAACGTTACACCATGACAGTTTGTCTGTCACTCCAGCATCAACTGTTCGAACCAACCTCTTCCTCTTTTCTCTTTGCGTTTGTAAGATCACATCAATGTAAGACGTGTTGAAATCCACAATAATGTACCCGATGTTTCTGGCTACTTATGGCGTGCCATCTCGCGGTCGTCTGGCTCCAAAAACTGCCTGAACTGCTCCAAAACTCATTTCAGTGAATGTGTTTTTGCTAGTGCTGTAAACTCTGGGAGAGGTTGCAAAAGCATCTCGATAACTATTGCTCATGTTTTCAAAGGAACTTGCGCATCGTGCATACTGAATTCTGGAAAATTCATCGTTGCTGCCATAGTAAGTTTGTTCAATATTAATGTCCGTTGAATGGAGTCGTGCCGTGACATTTGTATAGACTCTTAGACTAGACCCTGTGTAGAATAGCAAATAGTGGAAAAGTGAACCGACTGGTTGTGCATCCAACTACAGTCTACCCGCCATTCAATTTTATTGTTTCGCCAAAAACGAAGGGTTGACTCGAATTGGGAAGGAATTAGGAAACAAGCGAGTGTTGAGCGCAAAGTTATCTCTTTCATCGTTAGTTTCAAAAAAAAATTCTGAAATTGCCTTACTTTGCTGAACAAATGTGCTTGCTGTTATTGGTCATCAATCTAGAGTGAGCATCAATGGGTCCAGTCGAAAATGACTACTGCTGAAGGGTAAACATGTTGAGGATGCTGAAATAAGGTAGTCTGTGGTGTAAGAGTTTTTTTCCGCCATTCAATTTTATTGTTTCGCCAAAAACGAAGGGTTGACTCGAATTGGGAAGGAATTTAGGAAACAGCGAGTGTTGAGCGCAAAGTTATCTCTTTCATCGTTAGTTTCAAAAAAAAATTCTGAAATTGCCTTACTTTGCTGAACAAATGTGCTTGCTGTTATTGGTCATCAATCTAGAGTGAGCATCAATGGGTCCAGTCGAAAATGACTACTGCTGAAGGGTAAACATGTTGAGGATGCTGAAATAAGGTAGTCTGTGGTGTAAGAGTTTTTTTTAAAAAAAATTTGTTTCCTAACAATTTGAGTTATCACA
>NW_008751663.1:1212406-1260477 GCF_000715545.1 Opisthorchis viverrini
TTAAATATGGTACTGCTATAATTTGGATTGTCCTTTTGTTAGTTCCAAAAGTTTTCACCTGAGTAGCTTTTCTAGCTCCATGAGAGTTTTGTCAGACTATGCCACACTAGCTACTTGACTCTTGAGGGAGAATTTCACTCCTGATTAATGCTGGCGGGAAGCCCCGAACCTTTAGACGCTTTCGAAGAAAGATGGCAAGACGTGATGAAGTCACTGGATCTCAATGTGTAATCAACTTCCTTGTATCAGTAGGACTAAGACAGAAACTGGAGCATCAGGACAATGAGCTTACTCAGTGTCACGCGTAGCTGTAGTCACAGTCAGTCATTTGTATCGTATTAGTAGTTTCGTACCGATCAACTTGTCCGAAACGAGAATTAAAAACGATTATGCGGTGAAGATGTATTCTAACATTAGATCAGAACAATCATTATTGGAATCGCGTTAAGACAAGAGTTATCGATTGTCACGTTGTACGCCGGTTGTAAGTGAGCTACATGTTGAACCTTGCTAATTTGTTTGAAAATATAATTAAACTAGATCAAGTAACCACATTTGTTCACGTAAATGGATAATGTGGTGACGCTAGTCACATCGGACATTTCGTGAAGGATTATTTGCACATCAAATCTGTCACAGTGACTGTTTCAGGGGATGTGAGCAGTACCCGTGCAACCAGAGAGGTTCTACTGTGTGGTTTCCTAAGTGAGTCTTTCCCAAACAAGTAGTGGAGAGGATAACCGCAAGAGTCAAATCTGCTTCATCGATGGGTCCATTCCCCATGGGCGAACTACTTTACAGTGACTTGAATAGTCAGCAGACTGAACAGATTCTAGCATAATTACCGAGCACTGGTTAAAACTGCACAGTTTATCCCTTCTGCATTACAATGGTAAAAAACCAGGCTTCATTCACTTGATGTGCGGAAGCGGCGGAACAGCCCAAGTTTCATCGGAAAACCTCCACCGCTCAGCAAGACACTCCGTTGTTAACGGTTTTGACTAGCAGCTCTTTTTGCTAGTATGGTAACTAAAGCACGAGACAGTTCTTCGCGCGTGATGTCTGCACGACTACTGTGCTTTTTCTCTTCGTGATTTTAGGACAAGTAGGGAAGATAATTGTATACTTCTTTTGGGTTTGTCTCAGACAAACCAACTTTGAAGCAAATTTCTTGTTGCAATTCCAATTATCGTGTCGAAACTCAATTTGGGATTATTGAACTTATCGAGCATCCAATCGTTGTTTTGGAGTATTCTTTGTAAGTAATGTACAACACAGCCCAACACAAAGACAACTAGTTTACTTGCAGTCAGTTTTTGACTGAGATCGAAGGTCGGAGTATTCGAATGGAGTACACCTCAGAACAAGCCAAATTTGGCGTGCTATACCTTTACTTTCGTGAGTTAGTATGTTGCAGATACCAGTTCCCTAGTTTATCTTGAAGTTCCGGGGCCTGTACTCTAGTTTTAGTCAGATTAGAATTGTTTCTAGCAAGCTTTTTTTGTGAATGGCGGTCATTGTCTTCTGAATGAATGCTCTATCGTACTTGGCAGCCCTTAATTTTCCGCTCTCGACGTACACTAATTGTGGTTGACTTATAGTGTAAACCATCTCTCCTAATGAGAGTGAACTTTTTCAGTTAGTGTAACAGTATCGTTGAACAGCATCCACTAAAAATAACTGATTTTGGAAAACTAATAGGTACGTCCTCACCCAGAGCATAGATTAACCATAGAGATTCCCTTAATTCTTTCGTTAACGCTAGTGTAACTTGAAAACGAGGGTATTCTGTCAGAAACTCTGATTCCGTTTTGTTAAAAGTGGCTGTATTATTCCCGCTAACAACCGCTCAGAAATATGAATAATTCACGCGATGACAGAAACTTCCACATGGGAATTCTGTACTTGACCACGTGACCACGTGATGTGGGTGTCCTGGCTGAGGCATGAGTAGTGCTGTGCTCTGCTAGAGTGAGAAGTAAACACAGTTCTCACAAATTCCTCATGACCAAACGGTACAAACTTCAGCCACTAGCTGAGAAGTCGCAGGTTCTACTGTCTTTCGGGATTCGTGTGATGCACATTGCCGGCGTTTCTCAACAAAGATGGAACAGCTGTACAATGCTTCTCGGTTTTTCGGCATAGATCGGTTGCACTTATAAGATGAAGTGCTCACTGAACTTCACGGTACTGTTGTTGTTTGCTGGCCACACATAGCTTCAGTCAAGGTTCAGCTAACAACCGCGGTCATAAAAACATGTTCGCTTAATACCACTGACCCCTCTTTCCCAATCTATCCCCCATCTCTATTTGGAAAACAGGCAGTGATTTAGTTGAGTCATGAGGTTAGGTCACGCATTCGGTATAGATATTTGTTGGAATTACGCGTTCACTGAGGCAATTCCTTGATGAGAAACCGAGAAGCAATATATAACTGTTTCATCCAAATTAAGAATAGTCAGCAATGCGCACCCCACAAAACTCAGGGTTCCCAACGCTCGATCTTCCGACCACTAGTTGAAAACTTAGGCGTTCGGGTTCGAGTGGCTGAACAGCAGTTCAGTCAGCTCTCCCTGTTAAAAATTACTTTCATCATGTCAGAATACATTCTGTGTGCATTTCACTCACCATACCAAATTGTATGCCGTGGCAGCTCAGTAAAAAAGGAGGACTATTCAGTGGCAGATCGTGGGACGTGAATAATTAAACCAACAGGGCACCCAGCCTCACCATCATCAGTTGTCAGGAGCTTACGCTTATGGGCTGGCCGAATTCCCCGTAACTTCGACTGACATCGTCAAGTAGACGGGACAAGAGTATCGCATGAAGAATTTTCAAAGAACCCAAGGCAGGAAATTCGAATTATCGGATCAACAGAGCAGTGGATCGTGAAGGAGTCTTCGATTTGTGCTCACCGGGCTGTGCAAATGCGAATGTGCTCACGCCGTTCTATATGCAAAAGCGCCAGTTCATTCACAGTATCAACCATTGTTCAATATAAGAAGTTTCAGTGGCTAAAAGTGAACGGATGCACGTCACAGCACCAAAAGACATATTCGAACTTAGTCGGCTGATTGTTAACCCTAAGTCGCGTCCACTCGAAGTGCAACAAATGTCTAAAGATACGAATCTTGTGAATCAACTGATGTTTATTATGTACCAGTGATGTGTAACGTGCAGGCTGGTTTGCTGTGCCATTTTCAATGATGCCTTTTCTGATTTTGTGTATATTCGTTTTCAGAAGGGATTTGCTGTTGGTGGACAGTTAGGATTTTCCTCTTTATGAAGTGTGATGTGTGTGATTGCGAATGTGATTGAGTTCGACTGCCTTTTAAACGCCCTTCTCGTATGCCACACTAAAACGATACCAAACTGAATCAGAAGCATACGAGGACGTAGTGTTCGTTTTTTGTGAACCAAATTTTTCAGGAAATAAATAATCAGTAGAACGAAAAGTATGGAGCTTGCTCTCCGCCAGCAATATGACTGGACAGTTTGATTTGCTGAGCGATAAATTCCCTTACGTGCCTCAGCGCGGTAATAAGTATATAGTGGCGACAGGATAACTGAAACCGGGCTGTGCATCAAGAAAGGGTGGATGCCTGTGCGTTCAACCTCTGAACAACAGAAGCTGGATACTCTCGAAAAGCCATTGGTGAAACACTTTGATCCAATGCGTAACTAAGCTGCAGGTCCCTGATGTTAACTAGCTGTTTTTAGTGATACGAATGACCAATCAAAGCATAACTCTGGACCAACTTCGAAGTGGTTCGTAGAATAGTACTTTTAATAAATGTGAGTATTTCCAGCGTGACCAGGATATACGTACATTTGAGAACCTAGTACGATTGAAAGCTCATCACTTTTATACTACGTGCCACCTACTCTTCGAATCCTTCCTTTTAAGTGACAACACCTTTTTCTATGGCTCGTGTGCATTCATGACCGTGTCTGGTACGAACGACACATTTGGTTAAATGCTGTAAATGTTCCGTTTTAATAAAATTCCTTTAACAGCGGAATACTGGGATGCAGGACTGTTTGGGAGACGGCAGCATAACTCTGACCGTAAGCCGCGTGCAGCCGCGGTCAAAAATGAAGCACAACCTCTGGTGATCACACACTACTCGTAGAGTTGCTGAAATGCCCACCATCGATCCAGCCTTTTGTGGTTCATTAAGTATGAGCACACTAGTGCAATAAGTGCTCAAGCAGGACTTAATGCCGGGTAAATTTTAATGACTGCGTCTAAACACTCATTTTCAGGAGGAGACAGATCGGTCGTGGACTGAAAATAATTTTCATTCTCGTCAAGAAAATGCATCGAGATGCATTGGATATCGTACCAACCTCCAAACGGGAGACGCCTTCATACAGCATTCTAATTTGAAGGACATCACATCAGCTGATATTCACCCTCCTGTTATAACCTAAATACGGGTTCAATAGCACATGTTCACCGACTAGCCAGAACGAAATCAAATAATATTTATCTTAACCTCAGAGACTGATGTAAATAACCTGAGTAGCTTCTTATTCTATCAGACATTAAGGTCTGTCGGAAGCTGATGAGGCTGATTTAAACTTAGTTCGTGCGGACCCCAAAATTACCGGTGAATGATCACATGGCTTTCGGATACTGGTGAAAGGAAGAAGGCCTTCGCTCTCGCACAAATCTTCCTGAACTCTCCTATATACTCCTTGACTCGTGCTCAGATAATAATGATATAGTAATATAATAATGGTAATAAGTCTCATTTTTCAACAAACGCGAAGTGGACTAATGAGCAAACCACTCTACTCACATACTTCATCAGTAGTATCCACCGTTTTACTGGTATAATCACGTCATGATCCTTGTTAATCGTATTGTGACCATTATTGAACACTATGTTTTGTTTAGTGTGACATACTTTGAGACCGGAAGTAAACGGGTACAATTAAAGCGGTGGAGAGTTACCGGAAGTGATAAACCGGAGTTAATTGCTTCCGAAAAATAAAAGAATGGCTGTGCTCGTAAAGTCATCGGGAATGCGGGGTTGAGCTTAGCACAAGCTACGACCAACTTTCAAAACTGTCTGGTGGCGATAATTAACTGTATGCCGCATTTTGCGTTAACCACAACTTGGTTATACACCTTTATTTGTGGGCAAGTATTAAAAATGGAAAAAGCCAAATAACGGTACAAGCCTCACAAATGAGTGGTTAATTAAAGACAATTTTTTCGACGTGAACCTTAATGTCACCCATTACCGGTGTCAAACTATCGTCGCCGTGACCACCGTATTACGCAACAGTACGGGCCTGAAATGTACCCCATTCAATAATTTTATCGGACTCAAATTATCTATATAGAGTATATAAGCCTTCGTAACTATCACAGCAATATTAGGTAGGAATAAATCCAACTGTTGGAGTGCACATTGTCCTGAACTCCCATCGGCCTTGGTGGTGTGTACTACGAAACATTGCCATTCGACTACAGAATCTCGCGATAAGTTTCGTTTAAGAATCCAGTGGAAGGAACTCATACAGTGCCCTGATTAACACCTCCATGAGTCAGCTCCAGCTACCAGTTTGCCCAATATAATTGTTGAGGGCCCTTGGGCATTGGCACAATTGTTGCAGAAATTATGCATTGCAAACTTCTCATATTACTTCCATGAATGTTTCATGAAGGCGTGAATCAAAATACAAAGAACATTTGTGAATTGTTAGTTACAAAGGACGTCCTATTGTATACCATTGTCAGGTAATTACGCTGTAACCTAAAGTCTACCCGATTAACTCCTATTTGCCAGGGCGCAGTTTCAAATCCAATAGAAACGGATGGCCTGCGTCAATCGTTGTTAAACGTAAGCCAACTGAACCTTAACCCATACAGTTCGATGTCGAAATGACATATTTATTTGTGTATTGAATGTAGATCCTGATTCGAATGTGGTGTGCACCGTCACGTCAGAAGCATCCGGAAAACTCATGGTAGCTGACTTCTGTAGGAGAGGAAGCTGGTTTCATTTCTGCTGTCTATGGCCAACGATCCACAACAAAGCCGCTGTAGAACATTTGGCCTTGTATGGTTCCACTGACGGAGTCCTCTATGCGGCAGACACTCCAGTGTGACGAATATCGGTGCCTTAATAAGTCGGTCGCCGTTTTAGTTCTTTTAACTGGTTGAGCAGTTTGATAATGATAGGATGTGACACCTTCATAATTCCATGTCAGAGTTGGATGGCACAATCACAAATCCCTCTACATGCACGTGAAAGGGGTCAGATGGAATAAGGACACTCTGAAAACATCAACAGTTCTTTACTGTGCCGAAGCAACCAGCTTGAGAAATTTTTATCATAAAGGCAAGGACTTTTAATGTGTTTGAAGATAGGTTTAACCGTCGCCTCGTCTCAGGCTGAGGTCGATTACGGAAAACATCCTTTCGGCTGTGGAAACCATCTTTCGAGATTGTTATTTCAACAGCTGATTTATCTTTTTTTCCGCGAATGGCTGGGCTTAACCTGCTAACATGTTTTCCATTCCTGTCAGTTACAATTCCAAGTTCACAGTGAAGTATTTAACCGCATGTATTCCGAGTTCAACAAGTGATCAGGATTGGGGAGTTCCTGCAGCTTCTTGGGACCAGTCTTCCTAAAGATGCTGTCATCACTGTCCAGGCATGCAGTCAAAATTACCTAACTACCCCGGTGGTCTTTTTTGTCCCTTCAACAATAAAATGCAACAAAAGCGTTCCCATACGTCTTTTTAAGGAGCTAAGGCAGACGTCGAGAAATACACTCATTTGCAAATCAATTTGGTTTTCACGAAGGACTCAATTGAATCTCTCGTCTATGATATTCTAAAACTGAATGTGCTGCACACAGGCCGCCTCATGATTCAATTGGCATGATATTCGAAATATATCGCAGTATATTTTCAAAAAGGAAACTATTCACAAGGTTACTGAAAACGCTTCGACAGCCTACGACTGGTTTCGCCCTTCTTGGGGCATTTTGGCTCAGCGTTGATACAGCCCTTCTGCAACACGATCAGTCGAAGCACAATATACACGTGGATCTCATATGTGTCTGGCTCAAAGCTTGTGTTCATACGAATAGAGTTGAGAATCCAAAGGATAGGCAGCCTGGTTAATTTCACTGGCCTGTGAATGTAAGCAATGTAGTGTAGGTTGCATCGAACCGCAGTGAGACTTTTTTGATCAGTTTGACAAAATCTATGAAAACGGAGTTCAAGCCGACGTAGTGCTGTAAAACAATGACAATTGGAAGGCTTGGTTTAGAAATTATTTGAATAGTTTACGGCTTCCAATTAGTCAGTTTTGTTTTGCATGCTAATACCTTTCGGGTTCAAACAATAATGTTTTTTTTTCAGAAAGCTATGAAGCCGAACTTGTTTAGTTCCGGTGTTGTTCGGCCCACGTTTTGGTTTGGCTTTCCAAAACCAGACAGCTGGTTGCGTGACGCGATTGAAAACATACCGAATATGTTATGCAGTGTTTTTTGTTTCCGCAAACAGGAGTTTGGTTTCAACAAACAGAAGATCTATGTATGCTATAATTATTTGAATCTGTGGAACACGGATTCAAGTTCGGACAGCCTCGTTCTGAGTAGATGGGTTGTCTCAAAGCGACAACCGTGCTGGATTTAGCTGGATGAGCAAACGTGAAACCAGTAAATGATTGGAGATTTTTCGATTAAAACAATCCACAAATACTTGGTAATTTTTGTTGCTCATTTGAGGCACTACACTCAAAAGTAACCGAGCAAATCTCGAGTACGAGGGAGTTCCCCTCGATGTACATGACCAACAACATGACTTACATGGACAACAAAGGAAAGAGCAGTTGATTTTAGCCGATCTGTTTGTCTAATGAACATTTTCTATCAGTGAAATTCCCGCACTCCAATATGCCTGCAAAACATACCACGTCGAATCGTCCAGGAACTTGAAACGACTAGGTCTGATAGGCCACGTTAGGTTCCTCTTGAGTCGTTTTTCAAGCATTAGATCTCTTCATTTACTTTGAGATTAAGCATGGTTTTGTTGCGGTGCTCATGTGAAATCTGATTACCATTTTCTCAAAACAGCATGACGTAGAATGCATTCCTTTGCTTTCATTGCAGTTCCAATAAAGATTGTAATAGGCAATAGTAGGAACAGAATTGACTGTCTTTTAACACACAAGTGGTTTCAGAGCTTTCAACAGTCAAAATGTGGAACAGGGATTCTGTACGTGCTGAATGCCTTGATGGAAATGGACATTCCCTGCACCAAAGAGTGTAAACTACATCCACTCTAGTCAGAAAATGAATGAAGGATAACTACCATCTGCAACGCATCGTATTGAAACCTGTGTTCAACTATCTCGATAAAACAGATAGCACGCATGGAAAAGCTTCTGCCTGAGAGGTGCCGAATACTACACGCAATGTGATTTATGATTCTGTATAAGGCGAAATTGTTCGGGAATACAGCTTCCCGATTCGGATCCATGGTAGGTGTGAGAGTAGATGGATAGTGAGTGGAGGGATTTCGCCCATTAGCGTTGTTGATGAAGTTTGCTAGAGCTAGGCGCTTCGCCTCTCGAAGGCTCGCGTTTCCGGAAGGCCTGTTCCCTCGGATATTCAGTCTTGGCATCAAGCTGTGGCGCAGTCTGCCGAGCACGATAGTTAGAAGCTCCCGGCTTCGTCATGGTGACCAGGTGGTTTTCTACCATGGTTACTATGATCAATAGGAGAATTTCATGCATATTCTGCAGCCCTGCTGGGTCACGCACGATGCTGGGTGTATTAGACTTAATCAGGTCACAAGGAGACTCGGAAAACTCATCCATCATTTGGGATACACTTATTCCGAAGAGTTGGAAGCACCTACTCAGACGTCTCTTATCTAGCCCGAACTAATTACTATACGGGTGCGCTGAGCAACCGTGACAGATGTAAATGTGATCACGGATGAATAAGAAATGATTGTGTAGAACGAGAGAAATCGGAAGTACGCTTCTGACTCCTATCTAAGACCTATCTTTCATCGATTCTGATGTTAACTTTTTGGCCTACAAACCAATGGTCATTTCATATCGAGGGATCTGCATATAGCCCTCATTATTGCAATTGAATTTTTCACCTGATAACGTGACGCTCACCTTACACCAGAGTGCAAGTGTTGACTGTGCTAGCCTCAAACAGCATTTAGCATCGTTTTTCTTTCCCTCAATTGCTAATCTTGGCACATGTGTCTCCTTACAAAACTTGCGTTGACTGGAGACCTTTGATAGCACGCCCACCAATGGAATGTTCCCCTCTTTTCTACTGTTCTCCTGTTCGTCATTCCTGATCTATCCCTAGGTTTCACTTGTGGTTGTGGCAGCGCAGTGATGTGATAATGTGATAGAGGAAAACTTAAAACTTATGTACCCTTCACGAGGGACCAGTAAACACCAGGTCGTCTGACATGTAATAGCGCACTTGAAAGTGATCTACTTCTGCGAGCTCAACAATAACTCCAGGCCATCATCGTGTTGTTGATCCTTATTGGAAGAACTTCTACGAGGCTGAGGACCGTCAGAGCAGGAGCAGGTTGACCGATGGATTGGTCGTTTTCACAAGTGTCAAATGCTGATGGTTTCGACGAATCCAATCACGATTTTTCCTGATTTTAAAACTACTTAGTGGGCTAATTAAAACTTGAGTGTTCCATCACCATTTATTTTCTTTCTCGGATCTCCTCAGATGGGCTAGTCCCCGAATTATCATCACTCGTATTTGAACATCAATCTGGAGGAGCTCACAGATGAAAGTTCACCCTCGAATTAAGATGTCTTAACTGGAGACTTAAGTGAATCTCAGAGAGAGAGACACGCAGAGATACGCTTAAATTTGGAATCCTTCTACGATGTCGTTTGATATGTTAACTGTTGCTACGTTACCAGAGACATATTTGCCGTTTCACTGGAAAACCTCTACCCAACATTTCGCTGTGTGATCACTGTGAAGATGTTTTCACGCACTATTCACATTCAAAGCGCTTTTATTAGTTTACATATCCCTCGTATTTTCAATCAACCCTTTCCTTTTCCTTATAGGGGACGGCTCAAAGACAATTCCACCTAGACACATCGAGTGGAAGATTCTCTCTCAAATCTAAACTCGATCGGGAGAAATCGTCTCAGGCTGAGGTCGATTACGGAAAACATCCTTTCGGCTGTGGAAACCATCTTTCGAGATTGTTATTTCAACAGCTGATTTATCTTTTTTTCCGCGAATGGCTGGGCTTAACCTGCTAACATGTTTTCCATTCCTGTCAGTTACAATTCCAAGTTCACAGTGAAGTATTTAACCGCATGTATTCCGAGTTCAACAAGTGATCAGGATTGGGGAGTTCCTGCAGCTTCTTGGGACCAGTCTTCCTAAAGATGCTGTCATCACTGTCCAGGCATGCAGTCAAAATTACCTAACTAACCCGGTGGTCTTTTTTGTCCCTTCAACAATAAAATGCAATAAAAGCGTTCCCATACGTCTTTTTAAGGAGCTAAGGCAGACGTCGAGAAATACACTCATTTGCAAATCAATTTGGTTTTCACGAAGGACTCAATTGAATCTCTCGTCTATGATATTCTAAAACTGAATGTGCTGCACACAGGCCGCCTCATGATTCAATTGGCATGATATTCGAAATATATCGCAGTATATTTTCAAAAAGGAAACTATTCACAAGGTTACTGAAAACGCTTCGACAGCCTACGACTGGTTTCGCCCTTCTTGGGGCATTTTGGCTCAGCGTTGATACAGCCCTTCTGCAACACGATCAGTCGAAGCACAATATACACGTGGATCTCATATGTGTCTGGCTCAAAGCTTGTGTTCATAAGAATAGAGTTGAAAATCCAAAGGATAGGCAGCCTGGTTATTTCCACTGGCCTGTGAATGTAAGCAATGTAGTGTAGGTTGCATCGAACCGCAGTGAGACTTTTTTGATCAGTTTGACAAAATCTATGAAAACGGAGTTCAAGCCGACGTAGTGCTGTAAAACAATGACAAATGGAAGGCTTGGTTTAGAAATTATTTGAATAGTTTACGGCTTCCAATTAGTCAGTTTTGTTTTGCATGCTAATACCTTTCGGGTTCAAACAATAATGTTTTTTTTTCAGAAAGCTATGAAGCCGAACTTGTTTAGTTCCGGTGTTGTTCGGCCCACGTTTTGGTTTGGCTTTCCAAAACCAGACAGCTGGTTGCGTGACGCGATTGAAAACATACCGAATATGTTATGCAGTGTTTTTTGTTTCCGCAAACAGGAGTTTGGTTTCAACAAACAGAAGATCTATGTATGCTATAATTATTTGAATCTGTGGAACACGGATTCAAGTTCGGACAGCCTCGTTCTGAGTAGATGGGTTGTCTCAAAGCGACAACCGTGCTGGATTTAGCTGGATGAGCAAACGTGAAACCAGTAAATGATTGGAGATTTTTCGATTAAAACAATCCACAAATACTTAGTCGGTAATTTTTGTTGCTCATTTGAGGCACTACACTCAAAAGTAACCGAGCAAATCTCGAGTACGAGGGAGTTCCCCTCGATGTACATGACCAACAACATGACTTACATGGACAACAAAGGAAAGAGCAGTTGATTTTAGCCGATCTGTTTGTCTAATGAACATTTTCTATCAGTGAAATTCCCGCACTCCAATATGCCTGCTGCGCCACACACGGACTGGCCCTAAGTAATTGATATGCTACGAAAAAATTCTGCAAAACATACCACGTCGAATCGTCCAGGAACTTGAAACGACTAGGTCTGATAGGCCACGTTAGGTTCCTCTTGAGTCGTTTTTCAAGCATTAGATCTCTTCATTTACTTTGAGATTAAGCATGGTTTTGTTGCGGTGCTCATGTGAAATCTGATTACCATTTTCTCAAAACAGCATGACGTAGAATGCATTCCTTTGCTTTCATTCCAGTTCCAATATTGTAATAGGCAATAGTAGGAACAGAATTGACTGTCTTTTAACACACAAGTGGTTTCAGAGCTTCCAACAGTCAAAATGTGGAACAGGGATTCTGTACGTGCTGAATGCCTTGATGGAAATGGACATTCCCTGCACCAAAAAGTGTAAACTACATCCACTCTAGTCAGAAAATGAATGAAGGATAACTACCATCTGCAACGCATCGTATTGAAACCTGTGTTCAACTATCTCGATAAAACAGATAGCACGCATGGAAAAGCTTCTGCCTGAGAGGTGCCGAATACTACACGCAATGTGATTTATGATTCTGTATAAGGCGAAATTGTTCGGGAATACAGCTTCCCGATTCGGATCCATGGTAGGTTTGAGAGTAGATGGATAGTGAGTGGAGGGATTTCGCCCATTAGCGTTGTTGATCGAAGTTTGCCAGAGCTAGGCGCTTCGCCTCTCGAAGGCTCGCGTTTCCGGAAGGCCTGTTCCCTCGGATATTCAGTCTTGGCATCAAGCTGTGGCGCAGTCTGCCGAGCACGATAGTTAGAAGCTCCCGGCTTCGTCATGGTGACCAGGTGGTTTTCTACCATGGTTACTATGATCAATAGGAGAATTTCATGCATATTCTGCAGCCCTGCTGGGTCACGCACGATGCTGGGTGTATTAGACTTAATCAGGTCACAAGGAGACTCGGAAAACTCATCCATCATTTGGGATACACTTATTCCGAAGAGTTGGAAGCACCTACTCAGACGTCTCTTATCTAGCCCGAACTAATTACTATACGGGTGCGCTGAGCAACCGTGACAGATGTAAATGTGATCACGGATGAATAAGAAATGATTGTGTAGAACGAGAGAAATCGGAAGTACGCTTCTGACTCCTATCTAAGACCTATCTTTCATCGATTCTGATGTTAACTTTTTGGCCTACAAACCAATGGTCATTTCATATCGAGGGATCTGCATATAGCCCTCATTATTGCAATTGAATTTTTCACCTGATAACGTGACGCTCACCTTACACCAGAGTGCAAGTGTTGACTGTGCTAGCCTCAAACAGCATTTAGCATCGTTTTTCTTTCCCTCAATTGCTAATCTTGGCACATGTGTCTCCTTACAAAACTTGCGTTGACTGGAGACCTTTGATAGCACGCCCACCAATGGAATGTTCCCCTCTTTTCTACTGTTCTCCTGTTCGTCATTCCTGATCTATCCCTAGGTTTCACTTGTGGTTGTGGCAGCGCAGTGATGTGATAATGTGATAGAGGAAAACTTAAAACTTATGTACCCTTCACGAGGGACCAGTAAACACCAGGTCGTCTGACATGTAATAGCGCACTTGAAAGTGATCTACTTCTGCGAGCTCAACAATAACTCCAGGCCATCATCGTGTTGTTGATCCTTATTGGAAGAACTTCTACGAGGCTGAGGACCGTCAGAGCAGGAGCAGGTTGACCGATGGATTGGTCGTTTTCACAAGTGTCAAATGCTGATGGTTTCGACGAATCCAATCACGATTTTTCCTGATTTTAAAACTACTTAGTGGGCTAATTAAAACTTGAGTGTTCCATCACCATTTATTTTCTTTCTCGGATCTCCTCAGATGGGCTAGTCCCCGAATTATCATCACTCGTATTTGAACATCAATCTGGAGGAGCTCACAGATGAAAGTTCACCCTCGAATTAAGATGTCTTAACTGGAGACTTAAGTGAATCTCAGAGAGAGAGACACGCAGAGATACGCTTAAATTTGGAATCCTTCTACGATGTCGTTTGATATGTTAACTGTTGCTACGTTACCAGAGACATATTTGCCGTTTCACTGGAAAACCTCTACCCAACATTTCGCTGTGTGATCACTGTGAAGATGTTTTCACGCACTATTCACATTCAAAGCGCTTTTATTAGTTTACATATCCCTCGTATTTTCAATCAACCCTTTCCTTTTCCTTATAGGGGACGGCTCAAAGACAATTCCACCTAGACACATCGAGTGGAAGATTCTCTCTCAAATCTAAACTCGATCGGGAGAAACAAAGTCGTTATGCGTTCAAAGTAAGTATTGCTCACATGAAGAAACTTGCTGCAGAATTATTCCTCAAATGCCTTCTACCTGTCCAAGTTTAGATAGACCTCTTGACTGACGCCAAATGGCCACGGAGATTAGATGGATCCATGAGTGTTGTTTACAACCCTCATTCTGTATGTGAATGAAGCATGTGGAACAACTAAATGGAACAACAAATTTGCCTTCCTCACAAACAGTATGCCACAACTGTGGTTGGAGAGCCCATGTTCACCATACCTCCGAATCCTGGTTGACTTACTTTACAGCACTCTGGAATGACTATAGAACGCTACACTTATTCCAACACCAGAAATTACTTTAAGTTGACCGCATCGCGGTGGGACAGTGTCCTCGTTGTACGACGAAAGGTGAAGCAAATATGTCCTATGTGACAACCAAATGAAGGCTTTCCAGTAAGTGACTTACTTCAGTGAAAGTATCGGACAGTAAGGTAAGGTAACTAAACTGAACTGATGACACGGTAAAAATAAATGCTGCTTGTGGTTAACGGCCGACATCAATGCAGGTTGTCAAAGTCCTAAAATAGGACCGAGGATGTGAGGCCACTAGGAATGGTAACTTTGAAAATAGGGCTGTCATGAGAGTTCACTTCTTGTGCCTACTTCCAGTGAATACGTCTTTTTGAGCGAGCCATCGCATCACTATTAACTAACTGCTGACAGCGTTCCGGCAGGCAAACTGGACGACTTTTATTTCAAGCCTGTATTGATGACTGTACTGATGATTGTCTTGTTTAGCAAATTGTCCAAAAGTGAACGATTTAACGAAGGTTAGGCTTTTGGCATTTTAATAAAACTAAGATCTTATGCGGAGACTTGCACACAGGAAATGAAAATTCCCGGAGCAAATAAATGTTTTCCCCAGGGGATATTTGGTCCTGTAAAAGAGGCCGACCCATTCTGAAAAATCTAACTGTATTGTAAAGCTGACCCATTCATACATGGATTCATCAGGAATGCGCATCTCACGAAGATTCAGGGATTTCCGAAACTGCGATCTTCCTGATGATAGTTGGAACACATTTTTCATGCACAAGAGGTCAAACGCCTAAAGACAGTGTCCAGACTACCAGCCACGAGGTCGCGGGTTTGAGTCTCCCTGAAGTTTCGTTAAATTCTATGTGACGGTAAAGCAGCAAGACTGGCTTGATTTGTAGGGTGAAATTTCCATTAAAAATTCTGAAATCCCCTCTTGCTTTTCTTTATGTTTCTTTTTCAAAAAAAAAACGCCATGCTGCTCGGAGCTGTGAAAATTACATGTACTACTGATAAGTAATGTAGTCACAATCATTGGTGGACCAAAGCTGGTACAGCACACAGAATTCCGTCTACTTACTTGGTGGGGGCAATCTAAGTTTCCCTCCGATGCAAGATAACAGGAGATCAATCAGTCTCATCTGTTCGTGTGGGAATTGTCTTTACAATCTAAGGCTTGAATTTCGAGTCGAATCACACAAACAAAATCGTGTTATCCGAGCGGTTTAAGTCTCCAATTGTTTGACATATCAGACATCATATATTCTGCTCCACCAAAGTGGCATATCCTCCCAAGGGACCCGGAAGATGATGTAGCTGATTTTTCTAGACATCTTTGAAATCACGCTTACCCTGACTAGTGTAGTATTTTGACAGTTGTATGGAAATGCCAGACGCATGTTTAGTGGATACCAGGTCTTTGCTCGGTAAGCAATGAGTGAGAGACTAGTAATCCGCAGATTGACCGGAAACCTAGTTGCGCAGTGCGGGGTCATCCCGTACTAACGTTGCTGTGGAACGATTGGTACGCACCTCATGAGTGTGATTCGGTAACAAAGCTGAGTATTCTCATCGAATTTTAGTGGTGACCAACAGGCAGTTAATCATTTGTACCGATAACTTGTACCAAACAACAGTGACTTAAATATCAGGAGCCTATCATTACGCGTTAGTTGACTCCGGTTTGGCTACTGCGAATTAGAGAATTTTTTAGGTGCCGATATTGAATGCTTGATTGACTCATAATGGCAGGCTTGCGAAATTCTGCCACAAAACCGAACGGCTGCTGGCAACCTCCAACTGCGTTCAACTGAGGGTAGCCAGGCAGCTCCCATCCCAAAAAACAAACTCTGCTTGTGGATTTTCATAATACACTTTGAACAAAGTAATTTCATACGCTTTACAAGATAGGCGCTCTTCGAGTCGTCCCGTTTATGGACTTCATGTGGGGGGAGGCTAAATTTCATGGTTGGAAATCCATAAGGCATCGCTCAATCGTTTTTCACTCTAGATTGGTCGTGCACTGAACAAGAACCAAACGCTGTTTGAGGTTATCGTTCATTACCAGACAGACAAGCCGGGTGGCGTCGGTTTTTTTCCGAAACAAAATTTGGGACAAAACTTCCGGTGTTTATCGTTCTTTTTCATCACTAACATCTGGCATAATTTTCGGTTCCTCTTATATTTGAATAAAACTACTTCGACCTAAGCTCAGTCTATTTGCCAAGTGCACTGTATCGAATAATTGAGGTCGGAGTTTTGACGACTAGGCAACAAGGCCTATCTGATTCGCAGGATTTAGTAACGCGCCATGGCATACAGTCGGAATGCATTTTGTCAATTTGTCTTAACCCTTGCAAACGTTGTTCCAACAACCATTTTCGTCCCTCTCAACTACTGCTCTGATTTAGTGAACAAAGTTACGATCTTAAGAATTCAAGTTGGATGATGCGTCTTGCACGTTACCATGGCGCGTGCCCAAGGGCAACAAAACTAGCTTGAAAGCAAAACTGCAGTAAAACAAACGTTTGTTGAACCATCAAAGAGACTTTGAACCGGTCTGTGTCGGGGCAGAAGCAAACGCCTGTCTTTCTTTTGTGGTGTACGATGCAGAAAAAGTATGGTGAGAACAATCTCCCGCATGCCATGTGTTACTAGCATGTTATGTTTTTTCCTTTCCAGGTGTACGCAACAGACCGAGGGATCCCGAAACTTAGTTGTGTCAGTGCGGTTATTGTCCGTGTGTTGGATATCAACGACAATGCCCCGAAGTTTGTCTACCCGACACAAAAGAATCACACAATATACGCGTCTGTTTACACAAGCCCGGTAATTTTTTTCGAGGGATCCTCATTAGACCTGAGCGCAGTATTCCATCTTACTACGTGATGTATGTCCTTTTAGGGAAATTATTTTATACCTGCTTGTCGGAGAACAAAGATGTGTAATCTTTGTCTTTTTTATTACTACTTGATGTCAGTCAAATTAACAAATGTCTCCATGAACGCGCCGTCCTTTAAACGCAGATTTCGATTTGACTCATCCATCGGTCATAATTATGAATGCATTTCAGGGTGTACCGCTGGTCAAGTTAACAGCCGTGGATCCGGACGAAGGACAGAATGCACAGCTGTCATTTTTTCTCGATGATACAACAGAACACGCGGAGATATTCGTCCTTGATGAAAATTCCGGAGAACTCAGTCTGGCTGCGACAAACGAACCGGAGAAACTCGAGGGCAAATATAGTCTGGTTTTACGGGTATGTTAACTTGAATTTTATCGTCAATGCACATTCAGTTATCCCATTAGTACATTTTCATCCAGTTCAAGCAGTTTCAGAAGCATCAGCTCCACTGACAAATATCAATAAGTTCGACAAAATGCTTCATCCCAGTCCAGTGTTTTTCTCGGATTATGCTTTTTTATATTCCAAAGCTAACGGAAACCTACGAAAAGTTCTCTTCACAGCTTTCACCATTTGTTCATCACTGGCGAGAGAGAGAGAGACAGCCTTCGTGCATTCTTCATCCTGATGGCCTGGTTCATAAGTGATAATTGATCCGATAACCGTCTGCTTTGGTTTGTGCCAGAATCGACTTTGATAAGCAGTTTTCATGCAATCAAACTAAGCAATCGATGGACATCGTTGTTCGATATTTTTTATGCACGTGGCTAATTTGAGCTTCTCCAGATTTTTCTTCCTCTAATCATAAACTGCAAGAAAGGTTTTATTAGGCTTGGGGAATCTGATGGGGCTTTGGGCAAAAATATCGATGTGTAAAATACATGCGGAAAGGCGAGTGCTGCCTGTCAAAATATAAGTTACCTGAAGCAATCCTAAGCCAGGGTGACCATCTGAAATCCGAATCTGGCTGCGCAGTAACTTTAAGGACATTTTCAACCAAGGTATAAGAAAGGTTTGTTAAATTGTTTAAAAACTGACATCATTAGTGGGTGAGTAACGACATGATGCAATCGCTGCTTACGTTATTCAAATTGCAGTACTATGTCACAGCACATTAGAAACCAGTTAGTCAGTATAAGCATTGAGGGGGGGGGTGGCATCACATCAGAAAAGGAAGCCGACCTTAGGGTGAGCATAGCAATCTGACTGCTGACTTCCACAGAGATCAGAAAACCGGTCGGCGACAGTCAGTGAAAGCGGATTCAGGCAGTTCAGGCCTAAACTGATAGATCACCGTTGGTAAATTTCCACTCATTCTGCCTTTCAAAACCAAATCACAGAGCTAGTTGCTGCAAAAAAAAACAGTTTGACTTTCTAAGAATGGTGACCAATGGTTTCATGATAAAGAAACCTTTGGTGTGAGACTCGATAAGAATTACTTAGAGTGGATAATCTCCCAGGTTCGAAGATATTCTGTAATCTCATTAGGGGATCTACACAATTACGGAGACAAACAGCCTAAAACTGGTCGATAACAACGAAAACCACTGACAGTGACGCAGTAAGTTTTGACGTTCGGATAGCTAATCTGCAAAAAACCAGATGTTTTTCAAAACAATTTCATTGGTGTAAAACTTCCCTGGATACAAACCAGTAAGATGGTTGGCACAAACACTGAAACAAGTACGCAGTCGGCTGTTAACCCATATTGGGTAGCCTTCACCTGACAGTATCGACAGCTCAGCTGAATGTTCAAGGTCAACTTCGCAAGTTAGTACAACATACATGTATTTACAGATGTGCCTCTATGTGAAAGCACAGGATCCAAATGTAATTCCCTCCACATGAAAGACATCAAAAGTATGGTAGTAGCAAGCAAACTGAAACGTCCGAATCTGTTTTGGAAAAAAGTAATGTCAGACTCGGCTTCCAATGTTAATAACAAACAGATTGATGGTCTTCATACTAAGTCCGTTTGGTCTTGTTCTAGCTGGTGTATTCATGGCTGGCATTTACGTGCGAGAAGAAGATCTTACTGGAAGGGTGAAATTCTGAAAAAGATGTGCACATGATTTGTTGGTGGTTACATGATCACTGCCATAAACATAGAGCTGCTCTAGGCACTCACAACCGCTCCCCTGAACATAAAGATAACAATTGAGCATGGAAGGAATGAAACGGTGGCCTTACTTGATATCCAGGTAACCAGACTAGAGGTATAACCCTTCGTAACTCAGTTCACAAAAACGTAATTGGTGCCGATATGTCACGAAAAGTCTTTGAACGTTATTTGACGCAGTGAGGAACGTCTGCATTGAAGAGAGTATCGACATCGTACCTGGAGACACAAACCTGTGAAAATGTTTCAATCATAATGATGCCCAAAAGAATTTGTATAAAACCTAGAGTAGGTATCTCAGAATTTGGTTTCAGTCTCAGTTCACTGTGCCGTTAAATGAGATCGTTAGTATATTATTTTTCCACAGGGTATTTATGATCAGCCCTGAGGCATCCTAAGATGAATCTGATAAGCAGATCCGGCGTGCTCGTGGAAACAGAATTAGATAACATTGTTTCCGCCTTAAGGAAACAAATCCAATGGAATATGTATTTTTGTAAGCGCCAGGTTTTAAGGACCTGAAGGACCGGAGTTTGATGAGTTATTCAAATAACGTAAATAATCATCAACTTCATGTGTTACTCTGAGGCGTTGGATATCCTTCATTGCTACTGCCTTTTCGTAAATTAACGTCATCTTCAGCTGTAGCTGAGGCTGTTGCGATAAAATGATTCAGTCCTTCACAGCGTTCCTAAGATTTATTTCGTATCTTCTCATTGACTGATCAATCTCAAAACACGCGATCAGTATTCCAGCGTTCGCAGGAATCAGCAGTGATTACATTGAGCCACTTTTGTGGGACAAATCACGTGTAAAGTCTAAGTTCATAATTTTGAGGGGAAGATATATGGGTCACGTGCCCTAGGTAGCTCCGTTGATAAGTTACCCTTCCGGTAAATGGCCGGTGGTTATTTTGTGTTCACCCAGTGACATGGTCATGCCTTCTGTGAATGGACGTCTCGATTCAAGATGCGACTGTACTATTCCAATTTAGTGATACCTGCGTATGTCCCTCTCACGCTTTTGTTCTGGCTCTGCAGGGTATCCATTGGTTGGTTCATATCCGGAACAGATGTGGAGACAAACTGATATTCCGAAGAACGTGCATCTCACAAGATCAGACTGTTGTTCGATAGCTAATGTAAGATTCACTGACAAAACATGCAATTTGGTTATAAAAAAAGCCTAAGGTTGACAGAAACTTGGGGGCTGCGCTTACCTGATGAGTCTCAAGAGAGGCGGAACCGGTCGTGCGCTTTCGAAAAGTTTTCAGCAACCTTATGAGTAGTGAATTACAAAATTGGTATCCTTTATTAGTCAGTCTGGAATCTACATCATCTGCCGGTTAACGGTTCACTCCGGAAAAGTTTTCATTTCAAGCTTTTATATCATGTTTTCTCACAAAATTGTCACGCTGAATGTTGCAAATATGGGGACTGAATGACAAAAGAAATAAGATGTATTTTATGAAAATACGATGGTGTATGTGTGACTGAATGCTACTCAGATTAAACAAGCGTTTCTTTCCCTAGCACACTAGTTAGTATAAATTCTCAGGTCATGTCCATCGAGTTAGAGGTGGACATTTTTAAGCTTTGATTTCCAATGGAAAAGAAAAATAGGGGAGGAAGTGAATAATGGGAAGATGGCACCAAAATGATTCTCACTAGTTAGTACGCGTTAGATTTATGGTTGGGGACATACTGCAACTGACCATGAAGCTTGGTTTTGAAGCTAAACTCCCGAGCATAATGAGGTAATACGCTAATGGTATTCATAAATTGATAATGCAGTTGATTCAGAACAACTGTGAGTGTTGTGAATACTAAATGACACGCCTTTTAATATAGCCATTTACTTTGTCAGGACGTTGATTTTCTCACAAGATAAGCTTTGTTGCAACCTTTGGACTGCATGCCATTGTCCAACGGGTTTAGAGAGGCGCCATCAACAAGGGTAGTTCCAATTTCCCTGCGCGTGTTTCCTGCACATCAGTCGCGTTGATCAGTTAAATTAGATGGCGAAAGTCACTGTTTTATTCTCTCTAACCCTTCATCATCTCTTTTATTTGCCCCAGGTTCAGGACGCCGGCATACCTTCGCTTTCATGTACAGCAAATATTAATATTGTACTGAATCGAAATGCAAAGCTATTCGGACCTCATTCCGTGCAACCAAGTCTTGTTGGAAAGCAACTCCAGCTTGACTCTTTCGGGAAAGATCAATCTAGTCGCCAGGCGAGATTCGAATCTAGTATCTCCTCTTCATCTGCCTATCAGGAAACAAACGCAAAGGGGAGAAACATGCGGGAAAGGACGCCTGATGTGTCTGGGAAATGGGACCCACAAACTGTTCGCTATGTGGCTAATGATGCATATGGAAAGCCTGAGGATGGAAAGGGGGATGCCGCACAGCCATTCAACTACTTGTCTTCTGAAAAGGCTCTTGTTGCCGTCATCTGTCTAATTGTACTATCTGCGTTGGTAGCATTCGTCTTCCTCATAGCCATCACTCTGATCCGGAGAAAGGCGTCTGCCTTGCACTTGAGAAACATACCAGCATCAGGAGCGGCCGTATCAGCGGCGGGGATGCCGAGGATAAACGCAAGAATCGCCAATACGTACAACAGCAAAGCCCGTCAGCTCAGTTGTACCTCAGACAAAGTAATGTCAGCCAGATACGTGAAACCACCTATGACTACCACAACAGCATGGGTTGTCGGTGATCTGAAACAGTATCCTACACTTTCAAGAAGTACTCTAAATTATTCTGGCCTCGAAGCCTACAGAACGCTGTGTCACACTCCTGCTGATTGTCTAACATTACAAATGCGAGCTGGAGACCATGACTCAAACTCTGGAAAAATTGAGGTAAGAGAACCAGATTTCTTGCCTGTGCTTTTCGTACGGTTGTCCTGTTTTTGTGAGAAAGCACGAGCTCAAACATATATCAAAAGCTAGTTTTAGTGCATCACACAAAATCCGTGTTAATTTACGTGACTCTGTTAGAGAAGGTCACCTTTGTTCTGGTGCTTCGGGTGATCGAGCTGAAGGAGGCCATTAATTTTTAGACTCCACCAACATATTTAAACAACAGGTGTGAAACAGACTAAATGAATCGGTTTCACTGTGTCTTTGCTTATACATGTTTCGTGAGATGTGAAATGCTGAGATAAGTAAACTGTTTTGAATAAAACTCAACTATAATGACCCATAATCCTTGGTTAATTGAGTACGCATGCGTTTCTCTCATATTTGTCTGTGGTAAACGTCAACTATGAGGCCCATCCACTAGAACAAGAGCCATCGGTAAATAAAGAGAAGAGCTAAACTGGAAATGGTTTTCCCCCGGCTTGGTCTGACACTCTTTTGCCGACTTCTGCGTTATAAGTCTCAAGAAGAAGTTGTGAAGGGGGGATAAGATTTTACATGTGATGCGGGTGCACCCATAGCTACTAAGAACGACACCTCTACAGCTCACTCAGCAGAATGTCAGTTAAAAACATACCGAGCTCCATGAAATAACCAAGAATCAACTGTCGCGTTCGTGTACATTACAATAACTCTCCCCTCAGAAATTCACTGTACTTCGGCCCTATGGGGCTTGGTCAAACTTTCGTGTGCCGAGCTTGTCAGCCGTCAGATTCTTGCTAAGCATCAATGATTAGTTGTAGAAACAATCCAAGTATTCATCAGTAGTCACAAACTTCTATCAGTTGCCAGTGGTTGAAAATTTTTAGAATCTACAGCCTTATCACTCCCTTTTGGACGCTTGTCTTCTGTTCTGATGCAATCGTCTTGGTGCGGTGATTCTGTCTACCACTTTTAAAACAAAGATTCATACCTTCAGACAGAATCGAGACAGCAGTGCCACGACAAATTTCACCCCACCTGAAGATTGTATGGATCTCGAGAACGCACCAAGCTGTGGTATTTCGGGAAAACAATGTTAGTAACAGCAAAGTACTCACAAAACTCTACCTGTGTTTTCTGTTGACAATGGATAAAAACAAGTTACTTTATTACTTTTGTTGAAAACTATTGCCCGAATTCCCGTGGATTATGTAGCATAATGCAATATGGAGAGCGCAAGGTTGATTTTGGGTTGGCAGACAAATTATTTTTACCAGTGGTAGATAAATAGCTCAAACACCCGGTGTGGTACCGAGTATACAACGTTTTTCCGCAAAATACTCGTTCAAAATATCAAGAGTCTGTTTTCGAAAAGCCAAAAGCCCGTGGACGTCTCAGGCCTCAGAAGTGGTTAACATTCAAAAATATATACAGGCTGACTGAAACGAGACTTCAAACTAGAATTTACGGATTTGTAATATACGAAAAAAACTTCATGCTGGTTGTGAAGTAATCCCGTTAAGATCAAACCAGTTCAAGAACTGTCCATTTCCAAATACGTACATATCAGCAAGACTAGGAAAGCATGGGGGAATGTGGTAAAATGAACAGACACGCGGGATTTTAGTGTTGTATTTAGTTTGCCACGCTAAAAGATGTAGCTTCAGATTCGCCGCTGTCTAGGCACTGGGCTGTGTACGGGATGATGGAGTTATACAGGTTTACAGTGAGAGAAAAGGTGAACTGATTTTTGAAAGATTGATGGAGTTCGCAAAATCTCTTAGTAGGGTAGAATGAACGAGACGTTGACAGTTGGATTGGATCCTCTGCGAAAAATTATAAAGAATATCGTTTTGCCTGTTGACCGCAGTGTCAACAGTATCACCCTTTGATGATTCATCATAGTAAAAAAGTGCTGAGGGAGCCTTTGAGTGAAGCAGTAGACTTGCAACAGAGAATACAATAGGAAAGCAGTAGATTCAGTTTAGAAGGGGGTTTTCAGCATAAGAATTTAGGTTGCAGGCTATATAGAGGGTTCTGCTTATGAGTGCGAGAAAAGTCGCTTTCATTGTTGTGTTGAATGTGGACTTAACAAGGTAGGACTATCAGAGGTTGTTTGAGATGTCTAGGCTTTAACACATTACCCTAGACGGTCCTGGAATAAAAACCACACCAAAAGTAAAGGAGAGGAACGTACGTGAGCGATTCTTTGGAAAGCCTTCCTGGAATGAGGTTATTTTTTATTATGAAATTCAGCAAAATTCAGGGCATTGGATTAGAGTGGACGGTCTTGAGAAGACCTTAGCGGTGCATAAAGTCTGGCTCACGAATTTACATGCACCAGAAGTCTCTACATCGTCAACATATTCAGCAGCTCATACGCTAATGACGCACAAAGAAACACCAACCTCCCAGTGAATACCTGAGCATTGGCCATCCACATCTTTAGACCACGTCTGGTCTTTGAACTTGTCATTAAACTTCAGGAGAGGGTCACCAGGACTTTCAAAACTCTTCTATCGATGCTGACAAACGGATCCATGCTGTCAAGACCTCTATTACGGTCAGGTGGAATGATGATCAAGCGTAACAAGTAAACGACAGCGTCTAATTATGCATACAATCTCCAGTAAACAAAGACTGTAGTTTTCGGGTAGCACAGTGGCCACTTGTTTATTTGAAAGCATTATGTTTAAGAGTTTCAAGCAAGCATTTATCCAATACCTCTTTCCTTGATGCGGAGACAATCCTTGTCACCCTCCAAAAATCATTTATTTTTCCAAGACGATTACATCAACTGAACAAGGCAGCCACTGGTTCGATGAACATTTCCGCCAGAACTTCGAGCAGCAGTGGTGGGTGGAAAGCAGAATCACCTGTGTTTTCAGTCTTGTGATTGATAAGTATTCATGCAACCGATCATTCAATCAACATGATTGGATGTTTGAGGTAAACACTGCGACTAATTAATTCGCGGTCGAAGTAGATTGTCGCTGCAATCTGCTTCAGACAGACCGCTGACAGACAGCTGAATTCATCATCGATGTCAGCATGCAGCCATATCTCTATCCACACCAAGGCACCAGTGTGCTGTCTTTTTTCAGTCAAATGCCTGATCTTTGCAAGAAGCGAACGGACATTGCTTGAATTAGGTTACCATGAATGCATTCTGCTGATGTTTTTCCGGCCAAGGGATACTAGCCAACAGGTACAATGATCTGCTCCAGAGTGGTCCGCCTGTTACCAGTCCTGACGTTTTGATCGAATTCATATGATGGAGTGAAAACGCTCCAAGATTTCAGGGAAGCGTAGTGTGTCATTATAGCGTAGTTTGCTAATTTAAACAAAATGGGTACATTGCGTCATGCTTGCACAAGATAATATCTCTCACACAGGAGCACATTATATTCCGAACATCTCCCGGTGAAACTGGCGAAGCGAGATCATTTCTTTTATAATAGCTTCCTTCTTGATACTGCTGGTTCTGAATTCCACGGGCCTACCTAAATTCAGCCTTTAACAATACCTAGGAGCCGAGCAATGTACCAAAAGGATATCAAAGAAAGCAAACTTGCCCTCTTAGGTCTCCGCTGTTTTAACGTATGTATCCTGAATGACGCAAGCAGCACGTAAAACATCAAGAATCCTTCCTGAAATAGTCTCTTTGCACATTGAGTGTGTACAGTTCTCAATGGCGTCCTAATGGTTCTCACTGTCCACATACGTAGGAGCAGTATGTGGTCACCCATTGCATAGGTTGGACCCAGATTTGATTTGCTTGCAGGGAGAGTTGTCTGTGTTGGAAACTATCAGGAAGGTCCGATCCCTGAAAGTAACCTCAGAACACCGGGGACCTACTGCTCCACCAAAATCTCAGAAGGAAAGCCGGCAAGCATCCAGGCCGGTCAATCGTTCAATCGATTCAGCAAAAGCCAGTGAGTCCTCATGCACGCCACAGAAGCACAACCGAATGTGATCAGTGTTCAGGCATTTCATAGAGGCACGACCGATGTTAATGGGTGTTCACTAATGCCTATCAGGCAGCCTGGATCAATGTTAGAAAGTCCTCTTTAAATAGCGTGGGACCGTTGTAACTTTTGCCCTCGTACTCGGGTGTTCGGACTATAGCTGTTGTGTTCGCTTCCGTGAGTTTTTTCAGGCACTGGGCACCGGAGCGGGTCAGCAGCAGATACCACGAATTGGCGAATCAGCAGATATAACAGAAACCTAAAAGTGAGAATACGTGAAATGATTCACAAAAGAACGGTTCTTTTAACCGAACTCAACCATTCCAACTGACTAATCATGTCAGATTACTTTCTGGTCTTTTTCCACTTTCACCTTCTGCTCTCACCTTTCACCTTTTGCTTTCACCTTCTGCTAGACATGCCTCACAGAAATCTGAGGTGCACATTTGAAACCTCTTAAATGGCTGGCAAAAATATGCACACAAAATAGACAAGCTTAATGTACTGGCTAAAGAATTCGTCCACGAGTTGCTCGGACGTTTTTAAGGTTGCCCCAGAAAGATTTGACTGGGAATGTTTAAATGTCGCATGGTTCCGCAAGTGACTAAAAAGACAAATCAAAGTGGTAAGTCTTCCGATTTTGTCAAACATCGAGTGCGCCCCCTTGAATCACTGCAGTGGTCCAGCTTAATGCCTCTCCTACGAGGATTTCCTGAATCGCCGTATGTATAAAGTCACAGGCCACTGCCTGTGCGTTTTCACGCATTTTGTTGACTAGCGTAACAATTCCTGTTTTTTGACTCCACGTCAAACCAGTCTCAGATACCAAAACAAATTCCTTATAACGCGTTGGTTACTCATCTGATAAACCTGAAACTAAGGTTTTATGAAGGAGAAACGCCATCGCAGACAAAATGCTACCTACTCAGTGACATCGGGTCCACATAGAAACAGCAGTTGTGCAAGCACGCAAACTTACTGTTAAACTTCCGTGATTTTTGAAACCTGTCACCCTGTCGCAACAACAATCAACCGATCCCATCCTAATAAGCCTAGTTGCTTGTGATTCACGTACTTCCTTCTAAATTCTGATTGTCTTCCTCTGTATTTTTGAGTTGTGCGTGTGTATGGCGAACAGTTGACAATCCGAATCACTCGGAAACCCCTCGTTCGTATTAAATGGAGACCTTCGGAGACAACTTCATCCATCCAGTGAGGCTGGCACCACTCATAAGCTGCATCGACAAATGTCATGTATAGTGTGAGTGATTGATCGCACAACCCACTCTACAGAGGAAACTGGTCTGGGGATGCTGAAAACCTGTGGACCATAAAACAGCTGTGAAACTGTGGTTTTAAAAACCCTAATCACGACTCATCCTTGACTAGAACCGGTTCCGTAAGCAGTGGTGTGTTCATTAGTGTTGTTACAATCAGTTATACTCATTCGACGAAGTCCTCCATAAAGTGTAGGAAACGAGTTTGTTTACAGTGCCATATCACCAGGTTAATGTACGCCGTCAGCCAGTAGGGTGAGTATTGAGTGGGAAAATGGAGAAAAGACACAGCGAAACATGGTGCACTAATTGGTACCAGAAGCTGCTCGAGAATTAGAAGACGAATGGCTGATATATTGGAAAGTCGTATACCGACAAAGTCTATGCTATGGTCTAGTTTGTCCGGGACGAATCGTGTACGTATTGGTTGATTCAGATGATCGAAACGAGGTTCACTTTGGAAGCCACGGAATTGAAGCGCAGCGTGCAGAAGACGAATAACAGAGGCCAGAAAGGCAACAGCGTTCAAGTGGTGATGCTTTACGTTTTGCTTTAATTGTTCAAAGTGGGCATCAGGCCTTGTCTTAAAAACGGTGATGGAGATGAATTTACAAAGAGAATACGGACGTTTCATGGCGGTTTTTGGTATCTTGACCTAATGAGCACGTGAACTAGCTATCGAGGCCGACCTGGGTGTACGATCTACTAAAGTTTGGGTTATTCTGAGCATTATATGGTGTTTATTCGACACCCAGTTTGAATAGCTCTCGAGTTTTTATTCATGAAACATAACAGTATCTGGCAAAAGACTGAAATGAGCCCCCATTATTCAGTTGGGTTTGTACCTAGAGCCTTCGAGTTTCTCTAGAGGGCCAGACTGACCGCAGGCATCACTTGCTATACAGTTTCACACCAACTCTAACTTAAAATTGTTCTCACGACCAACTCTCGGGGCAGTTTTCCACGGGGAAGTTTTGTTTCCCATCCCTATGATGTGACATCGGAAATAATCTCCTTCTGTCGGTTCTTTGCACTATTATTCAGCTTAGGTGATGTAGGCTAAGCTTCTCCTAAAACGGATGCCTCCCAGTAGCCCCTCTCCTACTAGCCTGGGATGATGCCCCGTCATACTCGGACCTGCAATATACAAGGACCTAAAAGTCATGTCACCATAACCAACCCCTCCTAAAAAGCGAAGCGTTTTATCCGACGCTTCTGATTTGTTTTAATTTAGTAAAGTGCTCTCGGGGCAAAAGTAATACAGAATAATTTCGAACTATCTTGATTCCTAAAACAACCACCGGATGGCAAATTAAGCCATCATTTTTTCGCATTCTATTCCGTTCTGATCTGAACGGAATCATATTGTCCGGCAGGTTATCGCTACCGCGTTGGCGAGATAATCTACTGCTTGGATTTGATTCAGAAAAGTAGGGACAAACTCCATCAATCTTATCTTATTTGCGTGAGTGGTCACTGCCAGACTAGATGTAAGCTTGCTTGTTTGGTCGAACAAACTGGATTTAAGCCCAGTGGGCTGGTGTGGTAAGGGGACACTGAATTTAGTTAAGACTTTCCAGTCTAAACGATGTTTGCCAGTGCCTTTTGAACCGAGTGCACAAACTCGTTTGAGCTAACCGAACAAAGAATCCAGTGGTAACTACCCAAATATTCTCAATTTTCTGTATTTTCGCATCGTCTATGGTTCATTCTGCAGCAAAACCGTAATTTTTTTGCCTGATTTTTCCTAACTCACTGCCGGATAATTTGAACTTTGTGTGGGCTACGACTTTCCGATTTTCAGCCAATTTTACCTGCATTTAATGCAGAAAAGATGATTTTCATGACAGAATATAGTTGACATTTTCACTATGGTAGATGGAGATGTTCAACTTTACTAGTCGTAATGGAAGCAGACTGGAACCACACACGTTTCAAAAGGGACTTGACTCTTGATCTAAATCGGGCTCTGCGCTTGAGGAGGGAAGGACCAAGTTTGGAGTTTTCATGACAGAGAGCGAAGACGCTGAGGCAGCACCGCTTTGTGTAACTCGCCCAATCTGGAATGCCCTTTCATCCTTCAATGCTGCATAGCGCTAGCCTCACCCGATGCACTCCTGCTTTGTGGCTTGACCTTCCTTGCGCTAGCGGTCACTTTGTCGAGGATCATTGGTTTACGTGTGACTCAAATAGCCCGTATGTTAATTCTGACTGAAGAAGTAACCTTAAAAAATAAACTGATGGAACGGTAGATAGCATGACAGGGTATCCCAAATTGTACAACTAGGTGACCCATGCACCGCTAATTTTTCTACGTGAATGAGGCAGCTGTACAGGTTTTTCTCCGTTTTCAACGTAGGCTTGCTCAATTACAATATGAATTCTCTAGTGAAGTTTCGCAATTCTTTCACTATCTTAAAAATGAAATTATTCTTCCCGGAAGGAAGAATATCCCCACCGGCCATTCGGGCCTTCTACGCGAGAATTCATCATCCGAATGGCAGTCAACAAAAGATCACATGATGCAAACTAATTAATGTCAAACAAGGCAGTTCAACCTCAGAGCGATACCGACCAGTCATCCGTGTGCAATAGGCACAATGCTTCATAAGGAAGTCTCTAAACCCATTCCAAACGACCGTGTTGAAGTCCGATCAGCGTGGACAAACTCCACGATCATCTGAAAGCAAGAGTGTTAAATTGTCGTGCACCATGTGCGCACGGATTTTTGACCGCAGTAGTGGAAGACGTAGACAGTTTAATTGTTGTTGGTGCGAATGAATCCACCAAACATAATCCTTCCTATCTAATAAAAGGATGTTTCGTACTGGGTAGGATCCGACATCTCATGCATTCAGCGTCAACCTTGCAAATACATCTTTATTACCTGACCTTTGATCCCCTGCTGCGAGAATTTGTTTGGATACGTGATGGGGCATTTGTGATGACACCATTGTTATGGAAAGAAAGGACTGCCCTCCAAGAGCTCGGAGAGTTTCTGCAGAATAGGGATTCCATTTTTCGATTACCTCTTAAATAATTTGACCATATATTACATGTAAAACAATTTCGATGGCTGTATAAACATGAGTCAAGCATGGCTAAAGGTGTGGGTTGCGATTTTGTAGAGGTCATGCATCTCGACGAATAACTGGTCTTACTTAGCTCGTAGTTAAACTTGGTCTGGAAAGTCCCAATTAATTTGCTTGTCTTGACCCCTTATTACTTACGCAAACATGAATCTTTTTTCGCTGTCAAGAGATTCTAGGTAGAATGTGGCCACCACTCGACACAAGTAACATGGTCCAACGACTTTGCATCCTCGTTATGTCAATCAAAATGCAGTTTGTTTTCGTTCTTGGACAGAAGAGCATCACGACCGTATACACATGTTGCCATCCCGTGGACGCAGCCCATTTAAAAGACATCATGAGGGTGGATAGCACATGTATGACTCATGAAAATGGAAGATCGCCAGTGAACTTTCTTTCGTTACAATAATTAATAGGCCATTTTGTCTTCTGAAAGACAACTAGCTCTCATTAGTGTCACTGACTAATTACGATAAAAAAACGGGCTTATTTATTGAGAAAAGATTGGTCAAATGGGCACTTGCTTTATTCCTTTAGGATAAAAACTTGCTGATCACCCATCCTATGCCCGAATTTGGTCAGTGATAAGCAAGCCTCGCTTACAGCCGTGAGGATGTAAGTCATCTATTTTTTAACACGGACTTCATTCATATATTTTTATGCACCTGGTTATGGTCGAGGAAATCGCGCTCTTTTCTAGGTGAAACGAAGCCGCTCTCTTAGATGTTCTCTGGCTTGGTGATTTAGAACTAAACTATGACGCTCTGAAGTGTTTTGAGAGAAAACTGTCCTTAGCTGCAGAATGAAATTTGTCCAGAGAGCACAAATATTTCTAGTTTTGGAGTCCTTTTAGGGCTAGTATGTTCCTCCTCCAGCACAAATCAAAGTAAAAAAGATTTATATACAGGCGTTCATGTCTGGTGAACCCGATGTTGAAGTTTTTGTATTCAGCATTTGGCTAACACAAAAACAACATTAAAGACGTAAGCGAGACGAATATTTTTCAAAATTTTACTGGAGTTTGATTGGAGTAGATTCATCACGCGTTCAAAATTTGCTTTTGTTATGATTGCTGGAATCAAATCTAACTACCCGTATGAATAAACGTTCTGTAAGGTGAGTCTAATGCAATAATGGTAAGTTGAAAGCATTTCTGCTGCCTAAAGTGTGTCTTGGTGGCACAAATTAGTCGTGCATTGGAACAAAACGGTTGGTATCCATTGGTCTCACATAACAGTGACCTTGCATCTCCCATGCATTCCCTTGTTGTGCAGTCATGGGTGTTAAACTGTTATCTCTGGAATAAATCAAACTAACTTTACATTCCACCCAATACATGCAGGCAATTCAAAATGTCAATGAATCCACACTCAGTTTGGCGTTTTGTTTACCAGATAATCTACCATGTAGTCCTCCATACATGCAAAAATTTAAGATTTGTGAACTCTGCCGCCGGCACTCATGTCGAAATCAACGTTAGTCTTAGTCTTCACGAGGGTATTTAAGTCAATAGACACTCCCGCATCGCCTTACTGATCACGTTTTTCAAAGTTTACTGGTGGTACAGATATGCCAAGTGTTATTACTGATGTTCCCAAGCAGACCGCAGTGTATTTGTTGTCCACCACACCATCCATTTTAGATTAAAGTCTTCCATTACCGAATGCTAGAGAACGGATTTTGGATGTCGACGTTTATTGGATTCGATTGCATTAACATGAAAATGAGTGCTACTCACAATGAAGAGCACGGTCTCCTGATCTCACCACGGAATGGAGTGAACCAACAAACAATGGCGGTTTCGAGGGCAACTCAGAATTCGTAAATAAACTGATGTAGCCTTGACAACGATTTGCGAACCCGTGCTACGGAAAAGACTATTTGTTGCACATAAGTTTAGTGGGGTATTGGTGAGAATTTAGGGAAACTATGCATTACATTTGGTGGAGATAAGCTGCAAACTTATGGGAAAACTGCACTATGTAGCACGCATTCACGAGTTGCAAGTTGTAATGTGAAGAGGAGCGGCAGAGGGCGATTAAAGCGAATCACGTTACAATGCTATATGATATTCATCAATGTAAGTCTGATAAGGGTCAACTTCAGTGTCATGCAAACATTGATACAGGGAGACAAAAAATCAAACCACCGACGTGTTCCAGTATACTTTTTACTTGTTAGATAATGCGTTTAGACTATCCCGTCTGCCCACTCCAAATCGGTCACATCAAGGCTGGTTTATACCACTAGCTCACTAGCTGGACCATCGGAATACCGGTCCTGCAGTATAAATTCAAGGCAGTTGAAGGAAGGTTCAGCGAAATGGGTGATGCGAATGTCGGTGTATGAATCTTGGATCAGGTTGGGGAACAACGCTAGAGAACGCCGTAATGTGTGCAGGTGATGGATCGAAGACATAATGACTTTCTTAAACGTGCAACAAACACTGGTGCTCTCAGGACGTTGGCAGTAATATACAAGTTTGGCTAAACTATTTACGCTGAGTATTGCTTCCACTGGTCACCTATGCGCAACGCCATCAATACCTATTTCATACCCAATAAGTTTTACTATGCGCCAAATTTTGTTGAGCAAAGTAACCCGAGCAGCGAATGTTTGGTCGATGGGTTCTGTTTGTGTTAGGATCTTCGTAAGAGACAGATTACTGTTTTCCGGCAGCCCAAAAACGCTCGAACACATTTACAGAAAGATTAATTATTTGTATCAGGGATTTTCACAACCGTTTTTCCCACCTGAACACCACCCAATGCACGTTCTGGTTAGCTCATTCATTTGTTTTCTGGGTTTGTTGTTCGGTTGAGAGTGCAACGTCAATACTCTACGGGGAATGGGTGGAACATACACACTTCGTTATTTCTAAACATTATGCAAGGATTGCCGCCAACGTGGAAGTGATTATGAAGTAGTTTTAGATTTGGTGAGGTTACTATTGGTTGATCTGAGGGTTGTTGATCTGCTTGCCAGATTTCGCAGCTGGGTTGCAAAATTTCCACAACCAGCCCGGGGGATACCAGTGGTGCGTGATTGGGTGTGTATTCCTTCTCACGCCCATACAATCAATATAATCGGTCACATCAGGAGGTGTACGGCACTCGCTATAAACCATTTAATGGCGAGCAGATACGCATGAATGATCCACACAATCACTTAGCAATGTGACTGCCAGCTAGCTAACACTCCCGGCGAACAGCTTAAAATCCACCTGATCTGCAGCCAGTACGCCGCCTCTAGAAGGATTGGACCTATGCTCCAAACTTAATCGTAAAGTGGTAGTACACGAACAATCTCTGCTCAACCTGAACGCAGTGTACTTTGCTGATAAACCGGACAGTATTATGTGTAAATAGATAGAGTGTTTTGAACTGTTGCGGAGAATCTTGGCAGCTGTGTGCTATCTTTGAAGTGCTTTTGGTACCCCACTCTCATGCGGAACTTGTTACTCTGTTTATTGATTGAGGAAACATGAAAAGTTCGGAACTATTAAATGGCTATGGCGTTCCTAAATTAAGCCTGTATGAAATGTCCACTGCCTTAACAAGCCCGAAATACAACCCTGAAATGGCCTATAAAAAGACGAGACTACCATTTCAACAGAGGACTGTCGTTTGCTTTAAATTTTAGGAAGTCTCTGCGGTTGTGCAGTACTGCTCAGATGTCTAGATATGTAGATCAGTCATATTATAAAGGGACTATCCGTGACAGTGTCCCCACTACGATGGTGTGATTTGGACTGTGCTACTAATTTGCGTGTTTAGTCAATTCCAGGATTCGAAATAGCCAGCGAGGAACTGGCATCTCCTAAAGTTTCGTGAGATCCTCATTGCTGATGATTTTCAGTTAGGACAATACAGCCATATAGTACTCCTCGGCTTTTTGGCATAGATTGGTTTTCCTCATATAACGAAAACTAAATTGGGTTATTTGGTTGGCCTGAAGAAATCCAGAATGAAATCAGGGTGATGAATGGTATTTCAGCTTACAGTAGCAAGACTAACCCATAGCCACTTGTGGGGCTCTACTTAAACTAGACAATACTTTGACGGTTCCTCGATGCAGCGGAGCTTCAAAATTCAACTTAGAACCGCGAATTTTCAACAGTACGTAGGGCGTTTACCGCAATTTAAGACCCCACGGTCTGACTGTTCTCACTAAACATCATATTTTGACTTCAAACGAAATCGAATGCATTTCAGAAGGATTGGCATACAGTGAGTTACAGTTACTGCCAATTAACGATACGGAGACTCGGAAACTCACTAGGCACTTTTTCGACTACTTGTAGGTATCTGTGGGATTCGTGAAGTGTGTATCCACATTAGTCTCGTTTGAGTGGGCCTTCATCTGTTCAGGTGTGATTATCCTATTCACCTCGCGGAGTACCGGCAAAAGTCCCGTCAAAAGTCCAGAGTTCAAATTCAGGCTGAGCCCATGATACATCACCACCAAAGGACTTTATTAAGAGCTTAACTCGGCTAAACTTTCAGGATACAATGGACTTTTTCATATCTGTTACGGTGCTGGAAGAATTGAGAGGATACGTTGTGGGTCTAAACGCGTATCATGTATTATGTTGTGGAATATCAACGGACATCACGCTCTAGAGTGATTAACAGACAGAACGGAGCTACACTCGACACCCCATGCTTGACTCGAGACAGTGCTAGGCCCTGCCGCTGGGGCACACTGACTTTCCGTTTGCCTGGAGCCATGGTCTACTCGAAATTACTGTGGCAGCACACCACCCAAAACTTTCCTCTCCTTTTTGTCTTTGTTCCAAAATAGGTTTTCTTAAAATTACTAATAGTTATTTGACAATGGTATCGGGGTTTCAACAATGATATCTGGTCCAGCACATACTTTCAATAAAGCGACCATTCTTTCTGATTGACAGAGTGATAAAATCTAGTTTCTGAAAACTTTACCTAAAATTATCCAGATCGAACACATTCCGTGGGTGAATTTCTCTCGTGCTTCCCTCGATCACCTACTTGTATACGTAATTAACACTTACCCATTGAAAAATCAACGACATCAACTTACCTGCCTCAATTCTTCACATCTCACTGAGTTCCATGTGTGATAAAATGAAAAACTGGGTGGGACCGCATTACACCTGACCGGAATTAAGCGAGTGGACATGCGACATCACGCATGAGTTGACATGGTGTCCGGTAAACCTCACCTTCACTATTTGCTGACTGAGCATAACAGACACGAATATTTTTTGTCTACTTGTCCTTGTGGGAACATTGGTAGGAACATCCGCTGTCGCATACGTGAGCGACGCGTTCACTAGTGCATAACAGTTGATTCTTGTGGTTATTTCTAACCCAGAAGGTTTGGTCGCGATGGTTTGTGTTTCTAGGTTGGAGTGAATGTGCTGGTCGCATTTATAACAGATAATAGGAAAGTGGGAAAACCAATGTATTCAGAAAAAGCGTGGTAAGGGTATTGTTACTTCTGTTTGTCTAGTTCACTTGTTCAATTTTTTCTGCGAAACGCGGCGGTGTCTAAACGGCAGTGTTTAGCTCTGTTCAGTGTACCAAAGTCGGAGACATGTGAAACGTTGTGCAACAAAGTTTCAGACCGGTTCGAATTTCACTTACCTAGATGTTGACGCGGTTAGTGAGCCTTGTAAACTGTATCATATCCAGAAATTTGTGACCCAAGTTCGCAGGATGAAACCTCGGTTATTTTTGAAGAGCATGGTCACAAACATCAAGAGTGAATGCAAGTGATGAATGCGAAAGGGCAACAGGAGAATATGAGATAAAAGAGTGAAACGTCTCATTCGAAGTCATGCCACCAACAGTTCCAGTCAGATAAGATGAATCCCAGTGTATGTAAGAGTTTTTGTATGGAAACACGCATCTAAAAACCAGCAACCGAAGAAAGGACAAACAATGTTGAATGTTCTTCAAGACGCGGTAAGCGCTAGCACACTCAAGACTCGCACATCAGGCACAAAATGTCCGTCATACTCTGTCCGGTGAGATTAAATGGCAAAAATGTACCCTCAACGCCGTATGCCACGCATAAAAGTGTCATGCAGCGTTGAAATTATCTGTTAACAAGCGGAAATATTCCCATTTTCACATGAGAAATTATGGTTCAACTTGACTGGGGATAGTGACGTTGCATTCTGTCCGCATACAAGTTGTTGATTTACTTGTGACTAGGTGTCTAATAGAGGTAGAGTCTCAAATCTCCTTAGCGATTCACAGATTTCGGAATACTGATTAAGATTCCCAACAAAGATGATAAAAAGTTACGGTGACTCTTGTCTCTGGAGCATAAACTGACCCTACGTTCAGAGAGGAATACTAACCGGAACTGCAAATTCTTTCTACTCTCTCTAATGTATAATCTAACGCCTAAAAGACTGTGTATTTTAACTAATTGGTCGGAAACTAAGCTTGTGTTAATTTCGACTATTCGCATTTAGTATGAAGCACAAAACCGGAAATGTGAATTCGTGATGGTAATTTCCTGTAACTGTCTGATTACCGTACCATCAGTCCCACTCTTGCCGTGGCCTGATTACTCTGATTGGTTCAAATTATTAGAAGGGATCGCTGGCCAGGAGTAGCGCTGTTAAAACAGTTTATTCACAGTCTCTCCTCAGCCTCATTGGAAGTTGAACTTCGGTTGTTCTACATACCAGGCAACCTGGCTGGCAACTCCATCAGCTAACGCTGGACTCATCTGGACCGTCATGCCTGGCCATTCGAATGCATTTACGCTTAACCCATACGAGTGGTCCAAGGGATGGCCCAGCACTATTGGTCGATGTCACAGCTGGACGGATGCCCACAGCTGTGAGAAGTGTTGGGTTGACTGATCCACAAGTGGACACATACCGGATCGTCGTTCGAGATGTCTAGAGAAGTCACTTGTGAGCATGCTCCCCTGTTCAATCCTGATAATCCAGTTCCGCCCACTGCATGCTGGTGAGGTAATGGCGACAAGTTCGACTAGGATGACACCTAATCGAAGTTTCTGGTTTCGCATAAGGCCGATATTGAGCAATTCGGGTGATCTCAAACCGAAGCAAAGCCGGAATCTACTGATTTAGAATAAGGAAAGTTTTCCTGGCAGGATGTCCTTATCATCATTGACAACAATAAAGTAATACATACTGGTGCTTAACTCTCAGGACGCGAGAGATATTCACAAATGGCCTAAGATTAGCCACATATAGGGTTTTAGCTGTCTGCAACAAACTTCTTAGGGGACAACTGATGGCGGGGACAGACTGCCTCGCTAATACATGCCACCGACAACCACTCACTAAAACAATCCTCATTCCCCATCAGGTCCGCCGGCATTCTGACAGGGTATTCGTGGTACTACTTAACTTGCAAGTGACAAAGCTGATTGTTGATCAGGTGGCTGTTGATCTGTTCGCCGAGCTTGGCAATTGTCTTGCAAACGTTTCGTCACCATACGAGGAGACATCATCAATGCGCAAGCCAATTGCCAAGCTCGGCGAACAGATCAACAGCCACCTGATCAACAATCAGCTTTGTCACTTGCAAGTTAAGTAGTACCACGTGACAAAGCTGTCACACTGAAAGGTTTGATTTCGTCTGTCTCACTATCCAGCTGGTCTGACATGTTGTGCTTACGCACTGTATAAACTAAATGGGATACCTGTACAGACGTAATACGTTACTTAATACACTGCTTAAAAACACCATATAAAAGCGATTCAGCTGGGCTCCAGGTGAGTCTGCCAGCAAAACTGAATTGGTGCGTAAATTAGTGTACCTCACTGAATGGAATACTGTTCCGGTATAACGAAGGCTTACCCTTTTTCGTTTTGACAGAGTGGAGAAATCATGTCAATGCACAATCCTGATTCCCATTTGGGCAACAAAGGCACTGCCGGGGACTTGTCCGGATCACCACATGCAGACCCGCCGGCGATTCATTTCCAACCACAGTTTGGCTATGTTGCATACACGTGCCAACCGTTGAATTCCCCTGAATCGTTTGAACTGTTACCTCCAAATATTCAAATGGACTCACCCTTCCTGCATTCCAACTGTCTTGAGGAGCGAGCTGATGACTATTCGAGGGAATCCTGTGGAATGCGTGAAACGTTGTCGTATGGTAATCCGAAAGATCTTCAAGAAGCACGCAGTACGTTCAACCTTAAGCAGATCAATGTTGCTAATTAAATTTTTATTGATCAGTTTATTCTCCAAAGCTCTGAGCTAATTTAGCCCGGGTGACTTGCGTTGAATGAGTAAATGAGCATAAAATTTTAATTAAGCCCTGCAGAAGAAAATCATATCACCAGCGCTTTGTTTCTGTTGGTGATTTGAAGGTGATTTGATGACTTGATTATGGAACGTGCCCAAGTTGCCTTATGACGTAAGAGCAAATGTGGGTAGTTGTAAATTTCACCAGTCAGGAAGAGATGTCTTCTATTGGGGAGACCGATTAATGATACAAACTGGTGGAAAATCCTGAGAACTGTTTATAAAAGACTTTCTTTTTGCCAAAGGGAGTTTTTTGTCCGAAGAATGAGTCATCCCTGTGCCAATGCCCGTTTTCCATTTACCCAGAGTTACAGAATGAACAATCGGTTTCAGTGCGAGTGATTTCCGCAACCTTGCTGGGTTACCGAAGCAATTTTCCCAAGTGGAACCAAGCATGTTCACATACAAACTTATCTGTAGTTTGGAATTCTGAGGTTCCTTTATCTAATGAATGCAAAAACAGAAATGTTGGGGGGCCCATTTCGGTCCAGCATCATTCATCAGTTTATCGGTGCACCACAGAGGTGAGTGAGGAAATTGGGATTAAGGAGGATGGAGTAAATGGTAGTGCGGAAGTAACTAGTTGTGTAGTAGTATGGTAAAACGTAGTACGCTCTATTATTGTACAGTAGAGTTTTTTGTACTCTGATGCAGTGTGGTATAGATAGCATATTTTGGTATGATACTGCGAGGTACGCTGCGGCACGATGTGGTCTAATGAGGAACGGTGTGGTGTAAAATATAGCATAAAATGGTTCAGTGGGTTATCACGTTTGCGTCATTATGCTTGGCGCTACCAGCTGCATATTCTGTACGGATTAGTCGCACTGTGACAAACGAGGTGTCCGACGAAATTCATTCCAAAGTCTGTATCTTAAAAAAGATCTGGTTTAGCCTAAGCACTTCGCTCACTTTGGGGAGGTTTGCGGGTGACCTGAAATAATGCTTACACAGGTCAGGCGTCCTAAGTGTTCTCATTGGTTGTCATTGGTTTTCCTTCTCTTGTTTCACCCAAAAGATCAGAGAGACAGTTTGAAGCTCAGAGATTGAACAAATTAGATAACCTCTGAGGAGTTTGATTTGGATGGCTTAATGAGGCTTTTCTTGTCAATGAGTTTTAGCAGATGTTACCGCCCTGTCTGACTTTATCTATTTTTGTTGTAAAACATGACGATAGCTTTCGGTTTTAGCGTCTGTTTCGACCACTTTGGAAACATATCGTCGCAAACCAATCAAATCAAATTGTTGTCCACGGAGCATGAGAGGGGCAGTGAATTGCACGCTTTTGCATTGAATGAATAAGATGTGATAACCCAGCCTTGACTGTCCACGCTAGCCAAACAGTAGAAACGATGGACGTAAAAACGTACTTCACCGAACATGTGCTTCGGCCGCCCTACGAGATAAACCAACCGGTTTGGGAGTTGACCAAGCTACCGCATTCCTTACCGGCAGCAGACATCTGAAAGTATCGGTTGCATACTTTCCATATAAGCAACCCAATACACAGATAACTGGCCCGCACGAAAGACTCACCCTATCTCAATTAACCTATTAAAATATGTCTACAAGACTCACCTGGAACCCAGCTGAATCTCTCGTTTGTGATGTTTCCAGGCAACTGAATGTGCTACACCAGGCCGCCTCATGTTTCAGTCGCTACTAGTGATTCATCTGTCACGTTCACGCGTTAGCTAGGAACACTCGCGTCAGCCCTGACGATCTGCATGGCTTGTCGCCGAATCTAGACATGTATGCACAAATGCATGATGCTGAATCAGCGGCCATTCGAATGACATTTTCGCGCGCCAGTGGGTCTGACAGTGTTGACTTTTCAGTGGTCTGGCTTGGCCTAATTTACCACGCAAAAGTCAGTCAAGTATCCCGAACAAAACTTCGCTTGCCAATTCAAAAATGCATAAAAAGAGGCATATGCGCACAGTCACAGGTTTCACGACAGCTATTAACTTTACGCCAGTCGCGACCGACAAGACAGCTTGTTGACCATTTAAGAATTGGTTCCACGCTGTTCCCAGACGTGCCTTTTAATAATCCGAAGTGAACTCTGACTTGTTATTTGAAAATATCTGTCACCTTTTGGCTAACCATGGTGGTCATGCTGTAACTTCAGTCATTTGCTCCATAATGCAGACCACCCTCGGTGGCCGAAACGTCGGACGTTTCCACTTACCTCATCCATAATGTAGTAACCAGCATGCTTCAGTACACCGTATTCCTCAATGAAGTGTATTGTACAGCAGATTTCAGTGTAGAGTGGAAAAAACTGCCCTGGAAGGAGCTATGCAGAGAAAAAACACTTTTTGACTCAACAGTTATTGAACTTTACAGAGTAAAATTTACACAGGAACAATGGAGCTATTTCCGGATTCGAGATGGTTTGTAATCGGAATTATGGCGCGAATGGGGGAAAAATAATTTACGCCTGTTCAAACCCCATTCCTTGAAGAACACGAAGGTTTGAACGAAGTTTACAATAGCTAACATCAATGGGCGATTGCACTACATTTATTTGTAGCCTCAGGGGTTATTGAAATCAATCCAATAGACTACGACAGGTTTCATCCTACTTGGGGCTGACCAAGTAGGCGCAGTACCAGATTTTCCGCCACCTTTGTGTCCCACTTGAAGTTAAATTAGAAAACAATCTAATTGGGGTTCAAGTAGAACATAAGGTTGAAGGAAACTCGGGGACTGCGCCTACGTGATGAGCCCCAAGAAGGGGGAAGCCAGTCGTGGGCTGTCGTTCATGCCGTAGAGAAAGGTGTCCTCGTTCGCGTCCGTAACAAGGGCAAAGATGCATCCGGGAGCTTCAAGGTTGCCGAGAAGGCCGCGTTTGCTAAGACTAAGCCCGTCAAGAAGCTCAAAGTACTCAAGGCTAAGAAACATCAATGGGCGATTGCACTACATTTATTTGTAGCCTCAGGGGTTATTGAAATCAATCCAATAGACTACGACAGGTTTCATCCTACTTGGGGCTGACCAAGTAGGCGCAGTACCAGATTTTCCGCCACCTTTGTGTCCCACTTGAAGTTAAATTAGAAAACAATCTAATTGGGGTTCAAGTAGAACATAAGGTTGAAGGAAACTCGGGGACTGCGCCTACGTGATGAGCCCCAAGAAGGGGGAAGCCAGTCGTGGGCTGTCGTTCATGCCGTAGAGAAAGGTGTCCTCGTTCGCGTCCGTAACAAGGGCAAAGATGCATCCGGGGGCTTCAAGGTTGCCGAGAAGGCCGCCGTTACTAGGCCTAAGCCTGTCAAGAAGCCCAAAGTAGTCAAGGCTAAGAAACCTGCAGTCCCGAAGACGCCCAAGGCTGCAAAGAAGCCGGCCAAGCCAAGAGCCAAGACCCCGTCAAAGCCAAAGGCCGCCAAGAAACCTTGTGAGTAGTTTCCTTTATGTAAATTATAAGCAGTTTACGAAATAAACTGATTTGAAGGCTAGATTGCTTCGGCGACAGACTCAGCTGGACAGTATTATAAGAGATTTAGCTGGAACATAACTTTGGATATTGTCATTTGCTGAATTTCTAGTTTTGTATCAAATCCTTCTTCCTTTGAAAAGCTATGCGAATCAGCTGGGGCTGTTCGTGAATTCTGAGTGGGTTAGACCCTCTACTCGGCGTCCGACCTGCTGCAGTAGACCGTCGAACTTTAAAAAACATTGTTGGACCATCTCTTGCCCAAGATGGAAACATCTTGCACAAATCATTGTTCTATCGACCTTCATGCCTGCGTGTCACTGATCTTGTCCTCTCAACATAACAGTGACATCTTATACGTGCGCTATCTTGTACCTGCTCTGTCCTGCTTTGCTAAACACTGTAATCCTCACTTCTCAGTGGACTTTACCAGATTTTTTAACACAGACTAACAGACTAATGTGAAATGGATCCATTCGTACAATGATCTTATCTCTCATGTCTCGGTCTGTTTCGAATGATTGGAACTCGATGTATTTCAACATAAAGTCACCCACAGATGACCTGATAATTATACACTGGGTTGATTTTCTCTGCGTTATCCCAAAGTAATGAATCGTCCTGCTTGCTTACCAGAAGACTCTCCCAGGGGCTTCGCGTAGATAAACAGTCGTTGAATTTTTTCCTTATTATGACCGAGTTGCTCCATCGGGATACATCTTCACATACTAATAATCTTTTTTAGTCTTCATCTGGTAGCGGAAATTTATTACTGCAGGATGCATATCAAGATCTAACGATGAAGATACGTTTATGGATAGTGTGGAATAATTTGGGAATTTTCAGTTCACTGTCAGTTCTGCAAGTGAAGCTATCCTGTACCGAGAAGGCAAGAAGCACTCGACGGTTGTTTCGCCCTTGTCGGAGATCGTCAGCAATGCATATCTCACAAACTTCCAGGACTGTGCGAACTCTCGACCTCTCAGCTGGTATTTCAAGACTGAATTGTTTGACTGTGTATAGCTGACCCGCAGTGTGTTTGACTCGCACTTGGGATGCCCAGAAAGGATGAAACAGCCGCGCAGTGCTTCTCGGCTTTTTGGCATAGGTTGGATTCTGTTACAGGAGAAAATCTCGATCAGAAAACGAATTTATCTTGTTGATACAATGGTAAGTTGCACACCATGATGGTACAAGAGTTGGTACAGCCCCGAGGACCAACAACAGTCACAGTATTTTACTGTCAGGTAAAATAGGCGCGGCATTGTAGAGAGAACCTTAGATTCTTGAAAAGATAATCCCGGCTAGAGAGTGATTTGGATTCACGGAATTCTACATAGAAACCTTATTTTCTTTTTCCAAAGGAATATTTAGTATGCGCACGGTCAAGTTTTGCCTAGCTGACTGCCAGATATGCAAAAACGCTCAGCTTATATAACTTATTGGACCTAGAGACACTTCATGTTAAGAAATCGCTATTTTGTGACAGAGCTTTTGGCAAGAATGTTAAGAAGTCATGACCTGAGTCTGTAAGGGTTTCATAGTACAGTTAATGGTTCTGTGATATCACTTAAGAAGGTCTTGAGGGTTCGTATTGTCAAATTAAGACACTTGGGATGTGCAAAGGTAGATGTACTGTCATGAAGGAAACTACTCATAAGGTTGCTGAAAACTCTTCGACAATCCACGACCGCTTTCTTCCTCCTAAGAGCTCATCGGGTAGGTTCAGTCACCGAGTTTCCGTCAACTTATGTTCTACTTGAACCCAAGCCGGACTGACTTCGACAAATAGTTTCATTTGCAAATCAGTTTGGCTTTCAAGGAATATTAAAGTGAATCTCTTGTTTATAATGTTCTTCAACTGAATGTGCTGCACACGGGCCTCCTCATGTTGCAGTTGGTACGATATTCGACATATCGCACTGTATTTTCATAAAGGAAATTAATGACAGGGTTGTGTCTTTTCACTGTTTCAAACCAAGTCACCTTGCGGTAAAAGGTTCACGGACAGACTTTTGCAGCAAACTTCTCAAAAGTGTTAGATAGAGGCTTACACGAGAAATTCATTAGGTTTAAAAAATCTCCTAGGACTGCCTCTGTTCGACCGATAAATTTATAAGGTGGTTTTAGCTGAGCGACCTCACGAAGAACTCTAGATGACGTAGACGGTACCGTCGATTTTCCAGGAACTTTCAAAGTCTTCCTAATTCTTCATGCTTTTTAAACTCTGTATCCTTACGAAACAAGTATACGTCAATCCCAAAGAGGCCATCAGTTGCTAGGGATGTGAATATGCTTATATCGGTGCCCGACGAAATGGTCAGCTATCCAAGCAGGAGAAACGGAAGCCTAACGTCAATATCTCGTTTCCGTTGGATTTCAATTCAAGCGAGCCTAATTGGTCGTCAGTTCACTACTATCATTGCTTACCGAATGAGGTTGTACTTGACTTCTTTCTTCGCATTCCTCTGGGCGCTTGAAGAATTCAGGCAAAGAATGTGTAAAGTCGCTTCTTGGTCATGTTGTGACAGTCCACGGGCGTTCACGTTGTGTTGCACCGACCTGTCTACACAAAGTATTGTACCTTTCTTTTTTGTAGGTACTCCTTGTGGTGTATGCATTGTATGTATGCATGTATGTATTTTGATGCTAGCTGCAGCTCCCCGGGTGCAACTTCGCGTTCCTGCTGAAACGTTAAGTGTTTGTTTTGACATCCACGATATTTTTGGATTTGTAATCAGTGGACAACTGAGTAATGGCTTTCAGTGATTCACCCAGGTTAACTGGCCTATTGAACGAAGAAGCGATGGCAACCAAAGCACAAGAATCTTCCCTGCAAAAGAACAGAGCAACACAGGTTGTCTATTACGTGGCTATTCACTCCTCATCAGTCATGATTACTTCGGTGTATATCGAACGCCTTTGACGCGACTCTTGCACTAAGGATTTCGAAGTTAAATTGGTGTGAATCTTTCGAAAATTGGCTGAGTCGATGTTCCTGGGAACAGTTTACTCACTGATTCTGAATTTCTCTACCACGATTGTGTTGCAGTGTCCAATTCAGCGCAAAATTCCTTAGGGAAAATGTCGGTGCCTCCGTTTTTGCTAGTCTACCTACACGGTAGTCGTTTATGGATATATGAAATAGAACATTACTGTTAATTTTTCCAGCAGTTAAGATGGTCCTTATCTGTGTTAGTATTCACTAGAATGTGCACCTATCTTTTTTCAAAATAGAAGATGATGTTTGCGATCGAATGAAATCACGCACTACTCTTTGCTTAAACCGCGTTATCTGCTAGAAAACAACTTGTCTTGCAATATAAATATTGGAATGCGGCTGCAAAAGTCCACACATTTCCAAAATCGTTTCCCACAGAAAAGAAGGAAACTATTCTCCCCAATGAGATGCTGCTGCAAGAATAGCCTAGCTGTCTTCTTGGAATATCAAGTAATAGGGAGCTTAACGAGCTGACTGACTGGTCTCCAGCTGATGCAGACCATCCTCACATGAAGGGGTTTACTGGCGGCAACTTTCTGAAATAAAACGTCGATGGCTGATTTCTTCACATTCTATAAATGAACGAAACGTTCCGTGCTTTGCACCTAGGAAAACTAACCGTACCTGCCTTAGATGGCTCTCATTTAGCAGGAGAGAAACCGGTGCGAATGTGCAACGCGAACTACGAACAATATGGTCGAAACCAGACACCACCTCTTCAACACAAAACTCGCTTTTTAAACAACGGATTAAACGTTTGTCAGATCACGATTGAGTGCCAAAATTTGACTGGAATATTCCGCCGAATTCCCCAGTTAGACGAATTTTCACAGCATCGCCTTGGTTGCGTAACTGATGAATTTGAAGACATGGTTGCATGAGAAAATTTCTTGATATGTAGCTGAAGTAGGCCAAACATTGTCCAAAATCCAACAAGCAGGCTTTGAACTTGGTTCACTAAGCTTAAATATCATGTGACAATGCTGCCCTTAAATAGTTCAATGCAAAATTCACGCGTTGTAATTCACTTTTATTGTCCCATTGTGCCGTATTGCGTGTTTTCCCTCCTAAAATCCCTATTTTTCCCCATTTTTCGCCCCCACCAGCCGAGAAATCAGTTTGGTCCACCTAGCTGAGAGTAGGCAAATGACGCAGATTACAAACCATAACCAGACACTATTAGGGAAATTGTTCAGTCGGCGCCAGGATGCCGTGCAATTATGTCTGTTTAATGATTTTTTAGCTGGTAGCGCTCTCAGTGACACACTACTTTGACGAAATGAATGAATTCAAACCATCGAGTGAGCGCCTTATCCCACCCATCTGACCACCGTTTGCAGTTAACGCAGCCGGGATATTCGGTCACGCATTTGTCTGTTTTCATAGTATGCATTCGAATTTTTTTAGCTCGCTCTCAGTGACACACTACTTTGACGAAATGAATGAATTCAAACCATCGAGTGAGCGCCTTATCCCACCCATCTGACCAGACCACGCAGTTAACGCAGCCGGGATATTCGGTCACGCATTTGTCTGTTTTCATAGTATGCATTCGAATAAACTACCACTATCGCCAGTCACTATCAGATCTGGGTGTAAGCATTTAGCCTCCAAAGTAATCAAATCTTTTCTGCCGAGTTAAAAAACACACTCATGCACATGGGGCGAAACAGTTTGATGTGCAAATGTAAGGGCTCCGGGTTTAGAACGAACTGACCCATCAGTTTCCTAACTATCAAGTGATGTTTTTATGACATGTGCGCGTCAAACCATGGTTGTTGTGGTTGGACAGGCTTCATCTCTAATCGACAAACTCTCTGACAAACTGTCTAAACCATTATGCCGGTGACCTTGTAGAAAATAACTGATGAAATTTTGAATCCAAGTTTGGCAGTTTAACAGCTCTGATTGGTCCACATAGTTTGTCCAAGAGCTAGGCATCAGGAACCGATCTGACATACTTGAGGTAACACATCACTTCAGCTGACCGATAAGCATGCACTTTGAGTTTCAGATTTTGGTAACGGTGCGCCCCTTTCAGATAAAAACGCTCGCTATTGTGTAATATATCTTTTGCGTGAGAATAAGTTTAACGACCAGAGTCTGCTGATGTCAGCGAAATGCACTCATTTGCACACTTATTTGGTTTTTCGAGAGACTCACCTGGCGCCCAGCTGAATCTATCGTTTGTGATGTTTCTAGGCAACTGAACGTGATGCATCAGGCCGCCTCATGTTTCAGTCTCTACGATATTCGAAATATGTACAGCAGCAGCACATTCAGTTGCCTAGAAACATCATCTGGGTCCCTGGTGAGTCTATCGCAAAACCAAATAAGTCTGCAAATGAGTGTATTCCGCTAAATTTACAGTGATCTTTGGTGGATTTAGTTAACTTATCGATCACAAAGCATTTCTGTTACCAAATGGTGAGCTCGTACGTTAGGGAAATTCAGTGAAATTCCACAGGAGAGTGTGATTTCAGTCAATGCTTACATTCACTGACAGTCAAGGAATTAAACTCATCACCGACGGTTCACGGTGATGTGATCACTTTTGCTCCGTGGTTGGTTAGCGGTTGACAAACGCCAAGTAACACGATGGCGCCCACAGAGAACCAGATAGGGGTTGGTACATATTTGCAAGATTCACTTATCATTCACATTGATCTGGGTGCCTAAAGTAAATTTAATCACCAAGACGTATCTCTCGCAAAATAAGGCTTCCAAATGCCCGACCTTATGAGTATCGCGATATCTCAAATATCGTAGCAGCTGAAACATGAGGTGGCCTGGTGCAGCACATTCAGTTGCC
>NW_008751663.1:1262231-1296413 GCF_000715545.1 Opisthorchis viverrini
TACTTCAGATATTGAAAGGGGTGAGGTGATGATTTTTCAGCTTGTAAATCAGCGTCGCTTGTTTTTTTTTTTGAAAAATTGGTGGTTGGGGAGCAGATCATGTCGTTATTTGACTCTCTTTGGAGGCGAGGTGGCTCAAGTGGTTAGAGCACCAATTTACTAACCAGCAGGCCCGTGGTTCGAACCCGACCTCTGCCTCTTGCCTTCTTCTGCCTAGGCTTAAACAACCTGGCAGTATCCCAAACCTCGTGCGTCCTTCGGGTGGCATGGCAGCTAGGCATCAAAAGGGTGTTACAACAGAATGATTTATTTTATTTTTCGTGACTCTCTTTAACGTCGAGCGGAAAATTATTAATGCTAAAAATTCATTTGTCTCACAGGTTTCTAAGGGTCATTTATCGGTCTGATCCAGCTGGCAACCTGAAGAATCTTTGTTGCTACCGCCAGTAGTTTGACGTCTTGTGGCTCTTCATCTCCCACAACCATATCATATTGCGATAATTTCATGAGGTGGGTCACCATATATGCTATTGTTTTAAAATTTTGTGGTCTCGTTCATCTCTTGTGTGAATTGCCAAAGTGAGTGACTTCCGGTCCAGAAGGTTTTCACAGGTGACTATAATACTCAGTTCAGCTTTTGGACATTCCTGGTCAGCGGAATTCGAAACACCAGTTGAATAGATTCGTGTATCATAAGGAGGAGAACGAACGGAAAACTCCATTGCCAGCGGTATGTTCGAATCCATCTTATGTCTACTCTTAAGGCCACCACAAAACAATTTAATACAAATAGTCCTCTACAAGGCCAGTGATTTTCTTCTCTGGTTTCGTGAACGTATGTAAGCAGACCACATCTAATTCACCTGGTCCCACTCAACGGAGACAGGTTTTGGATGGAATGTGCGAAAATAGCAGTATTCACCTAGTGGTCAGTCAACTACAAACCACGCTCTCTCGGTTAGGAAGCAGCTATCTTCTGATTAGACGGAGTAGATCGTAGTTGCTCACTACTGACTGTCTGAGATTGCGTTAATAAATAAATAAGGCTTCATTCGGTTGAGTTCTACTTCTTTGCCACACTTTATCTCACCACTTAGGGCGCGAAAGGTCCGTACATCGAAGCAGCTTCTGGCTAGTCGCGTATTATTTTCTTGAACTCTTCAAAACCATTAAATGTGCGATCTATCACCCTTTCATTCCAGTATAATAATTTTAAAACTTCTGATCAATTTCGGAGCTTTTTAGTGTTGGGTTTCCTGCTCCGACGATCGCGCGTGGGCAGTACTCTCAACTGATGCTCCCTATTTGGCAACAGTGTACAATTGTTTGAATGTGGCCGCCTGTTAGTTTTCTGACGGTAGCTGTAAATACCGCGTGATTGCTCATTCGTTTTAATTATAAAGTTCAATAGTACTTGTTGTTGGTTGGGAGATCTCTAAAAATAGCGTTCGCATCACTGTCAGTCAAACAGTTGTCCTTCTCTTCTGATGCTGTGATTCTAGTGGGTCCACACCAACATGAGTGGAGGCAATGCATTCGAGTTTTGTCCTTATTAAGGCTCAACAGTAGTGCTATCCTTCGCACTTCCGGGTCTGAACACTGGGCTTCTGACATGCAACCTAAGCGCGTTACCACCACCTCAGCATTTGAACAGGTGAACACGTTAACGCTTGAGTGATCCAATCGGTTTGCTCAGTGCCTAGAATTACGATCCAGTAACTGTCCTGGTTGCATCGATCGAATATCCCGACTGTCAGGACTTCCCAGCCAGACATCACCGTGGACGCTTTGAAACCTTCTGGGCAATTTTTTCGATTACTTGTTAGTGGTTGAGTGAACAAGTTAACCTCTTCAGACTTGGGAATTCAGGTTTATCCAGCCTGCGCCATCAGAGTAGTTGTAGCGTGTCAGATGTTTGGAGTTCAGACCCCGGAATGAACCCCAAGGACAAGTTCAACTGATGAAATGACGCTTCTCCGACCCATAAAAAACACTTTGAAATAGTGAACATATGGATCTTTGTTACCAACGCCGGTTAACTTATGTGAGATAGTAGAATCCCAACAGAGATTTGACAGATCTTGAAATGAGGGGGTCCGAGTATATTCAGCAGTCCCACGAATACACTTATGGTGATGAATTTGAAATACTGACCCCCATTTCACCACTTTCCAAATGATGTTAGCAGCACTAGATACTTGGACTATACATGTGACAATTTTACATCTGGACCCAAGAGATGAAGTTGGGTGTCTGCGAGCTCGATTAATGAAAACCTTGTGTGTAGGGTCTGTGCATTGGGCCGGACCATGAGATCAGTCAAACACTAAAAAGGCTTCAATATAAATCGTTCGGGAGATTCGGCATCAAGTTCCATCAATGGCTCGGCTGGTATCGTACACTTCCGACAGGTGGAAGGTCAGTGGTTGGTTTCTACTACCAAGCAAGTATTGTACTCATTATTTGCGCATCATCTTCCAATTCGAAAACGTATGACGCTGCATTTCGATGATACGCGGCCCACTTCATCCGTAAGCCTAGTGCATCGCTCTCCAATGTAAAAAGGGTGAAGAGACCCTAAACATCCTTCGTATTAAGGAAGTGGTCATAAGAAAAAGAAAATCTCACGGGTAAATTAGGCGCGAATTCGACTTCATATGTCACGTGCGCTGAACCGTATCAGAGAGTCTCTAGAGAGTCTATCTGATGAACTTCCACATTCTGCTTCATTAAGAAAAACTTTTTTCGACTCTTAGTTGCACAGGAGTTCGATTTTTACGGGAGATTCAACTAAATCCAGCTGAATCACTGGTTTGTATTGGCAGTCGTCGGAGGGCTTGCAGAAACCGTATGGGTTACGTGTGTTACGTGAAAAACAAATATTTTTTATGGAGAAATACACTCATTTGCAGACAAATTTGGCCTTTGGGAGACACCCACTTGGAACCCAGCTGAATACCTTGTTTATGATGTTTCTAAGCAACTGGACGTACCGAACCAGGTCGCCTCATTTTTCAGTTGATGTGATATTCGAGACATCCGGATACATGTATAGAGGCGATACATTCCTCATAAGTTTGCTGAGAATTCTTCGACAGCCGGGTTTTTCTCTTCTTGGGTCTCATCAAGTAGGCGAAATCCCCGGGTTTCCGTAAAACTGATGTTTCACTCGAACCTAAATTCACGGAATTAGAGAAACACACCAATTTACGCACAAATCTGTTTTTTTTTGCGAGAGAATCACCCAAGTAGTATATTACGTCTATACGTAGTCATGCGAAATAGATTCTTAAACCAGTTATTTCTAAGAGAGTGATAATAATACCTGTTCTAATGCAATGGAATGTGTCCAAGTAGATCTAACATTGCGAATGTTGAGATCACAGCTGCCCATTCGATCTATTGAAATGAAAACATGTTCTCGTATGTGGACACTATCCAGGGGAAAACCGTGCTAAATTCCCATGCGGCTTAGTATGAAACATTCAAAAATATCACTCCCATGTAGTGTTTCTATTCCCCACGATGAGTATGCCTTTAAACAGATCAAAGTGGTATAAGCCTATCCGTGGAGAACACGCCTATGCTAAAATTAAGATGCAGCAATTTGACCAGCGCAGTTTCACCTGTGTGGCTGTTGGTAGCTTGCTGAGGTTAACTGTCCCTGCTGACAAATCACCTAGCCGAAATGAAAAAGAAAACTTTGTCCGGGGAAGAGCCGCGGATGTGACAGGAAATTTCGGAGTTATTGTGGTGCATGTTACTAAAGGCGAATGCATTGAAGTGTCGGGCAATGGTGAGCAGGGTTTCGCATCACCAGTTCCACGAATCGGATTTGAGCCTTTGAGGTTAGCTGCAGAATGAAAATCACTGGTTGTTGATCAGGGAGCCTTTGAGCTTGTCATTTTGCATGCACCTACTTCGTCACCATTCAAGGCGACATCCTCAGTGAGCGTTTGAATGATGATGACAATGATGATGATCATGATGGAGTTAACAATGATAGTGATGACAACAAAAATAATGACAGATCAAACGGCGAACATGATACTGACCACTTGTGATGCTTTCTCCGTTCGTGGTGAAGGTTTTTTTTACGCTGATGGCCAAGATCAACAACTAGTAAACTAATCCGAGCTACCAATACATCAAAAACACAGCGACACACGTTGACAAGATATGTTGAAAATATTTAATAATAACGACATGTTTGTGTTTCACTAATACCCGAAAAAGCATTAACTTTGCACTCCATACTGAATAACAACAAAACAACGTTTCAGAAGGGTTTGTTAAAACGATCGGTAATTTTAATATCTGAGCAATAATTTGCTTATGGTCCAAAAGCTTCGCCAGGCCAAGTTGGTGGCCAAGTTGGTCGGAATTCAAGGCGGACGGAGAACCAGTAAGCACGACCTCTTCAGATTAGCACACCAGATCACTGTTGAATGTTAGTTAAAAGGTCTAGTCGATTAGCCTGGCTGCTAAATCTTACTGTTGATGGGTTGTGGATTTTAAGTCATTCTTGATCGGGTTCTGATTCTCAATCTTCCGGTTCAGGTTCCCGCCGGGTGCCACTGGTCTGTGTGGGCTTTTAAGTGCCACGACGATTTAAGTAAGGGAGGAGGATGAGATTAGGTAAAATTTTTGACCAGTAGGGCTTACATACTTAAGATCAAGCGATTTCTGTTAATGTCTTCTCTTTCTGATAACCGCACACCACCCCGTGCCAGCTCGACGGACCTAAAGCCGTTCCTTACTTCTACACCTATACTACTTGCATTGGGATACCCCGACCATCATTCTCATTGGGAAGAGCCGTAGTCCCGTCCTAAAAATGTCAACATATCCTATGTTGTGCTCCTTGTCAACTTCACGTCCCGGTTTTGCCGAGTCTTTCAGTAGGCTTCTATGTTCATGTGCATTTATCGGTAGCCTTTTTGTTTTTATCCTTGCTGATATGAAGCTATCCGGCCATCTGTCGTACGGTCATCACACTTAAATATGTAAACACAGTTACTGATTCTGTTCGCCGGTAGACGATCTTTCACATGCACCAGGACAGAGCATAAAGTGTTTCTGGAAAGTTGCTCTTATGCTAGCCGTTGTTAGAGTCCTTCCCATGGCTTCGGATGCCCTCGGTTTATGCGGAATAAGACTAGTCGCAATCCATTCCCTGTTGGGTTTCGCTGCAGCTACTAAACGCTGTTCGCAAGTGACACCTAATCAAAATGACTTTATATCCACAGTTTTGGTCGCCCTCCAGCAAATTCTTCTGAGCACATGGCCCTTACTCGACTATACATTGCTGAGGCAATACAAGCGAATACCAACGAGTGGTTGAAAATCGCCCCAGTGTCAGTTGGTATCTGGAACACTGTCCTTTTTATAAAGGAAACTACTCACAAGTTTGCTGAAAACTCTTCAACAGCCCACGCCCGTTCCCCCCTTCTTGGGGCTCATCAGATAGGCGCAGTCCCGGAGTTTTCGTCAACCTTATGATCTACTTGAACCCAAATGAGTGTATTTCTCAAATACAGTCCAATTTCACATGGCATTGTAATGTGATTTGCCTTAATCGGTCTTTGCCACCCCTTTTCACATTCCAACTTGCAACTCGTGAATGCGTGCTACATAGTGCAGTTTTCCCATAAGTTTGCAACGTATCTCTCTGAATTCTTGTTAATATCCCTCTAAAATTATGTGCAACAAACAGCCTTTTCCGTAGCGCGGGTTCACAAATCATTGTCAGGGCTACTTCAGTAACTCAATCTATTTACGAATTCTGAGCTTCTTGGAAACGGTCATTGTTTGTTGATTCACTCCACTCCTTGGTGTGATCAGGAGACCGTGCTCTCGATTGTGAGCAACACTCATTTTTCATGTTGGTGCAACCAAATCCAATAAAGGCCAACATCCGAAATCCGTTCTTTAGCATTCGGTAATGAAAAACTTTAATCCAAAAAGGATGGTGGCGTGGACAACAGATACACTGCGGTAAAATTGGTCTGCTTGCGAACACCAATAATAACCCTTGGCATGCCTGTACCACCAGTAAACTTTAAAAAACGTGATCAGCAAGGCGATGCGCGAGTGTTCAGCGACTTAAATACCCCTGTGAACATAGAGACTATTCTCGATCTTGAGTTCAGTGCTCGCGGCACAGTTCACAAAATCTGAAATTTCTGCCTTTAGAGAGGGTCACATGGCAGATTATTTAGTATTGAGAACGTCAAACTGAGTTTGGATTCATCGACATTTTGCAAACAGCAGAATCGTCTGCAGATATCGGGTAGGATGTAAACTTACCAGATACCAGATACCCGTTTAACTCCCATGGTTGCACATCAAGAGAATGCACGGGAGATGCGAGGTCACTGTTATGTGAGGCAAATGGATACCAATCTTTTTGTTCTAGTGCGCGCCCAATTTGTTACCAAGTCAGACAATTTAAGCAACAGAAATTCTCCCAAGTGATCATCAGTCCAACTAATGCATTAGGCTCATCTTACAAAACTTTGTTCATACGGGTAGTTATATTCGAATCCTGCAATCATAATACAAGCAAATTTTGTGATGAATCTACTCCAATCAAACGCCAGTAAAATTTTGAAAAATATTCCTCCTGCTTATTTTTTAATGTCGTTTTTGTGTTAACCAAATGCTGAGTACAAAAACTCTAACATCGGGTTCATCAGGTCTGAAAGGCTGTACATGATTATTTTTTACTGTGTGTTGAACATACTAGCCCTGGGAAGACTCCAGCAAAGCTTCGACGGACCCTAAAAATAATCATGCATTCTAGAAAGGTTTAATTCTGCAGCCAAGGACAGTTTTCTCTCAAAACAGTTCAGAGCGTCATAGTTTATTTCCAAGTTACCAAGCCAGAGAACATCTAAGAGGGAAGCTTCGTTCCACCCTTTTGCGTAAAAGTGGACACAAATTTCACCGTGGTATCCGTTATCCGCCTGCACGGCGAATTACCCGACTACCTGACTGTACCTGGATTAACCAGCTTTTTCCAGGTTATTCAGACTTGTTCGCTGTGGTCATCTTCCATTTACCATCACCAGATACTGCGGTCCGCGAAACTAAATGCTATTCGTAAACAACCTTTGTACTTTTTGCTGAAAGTATCGTCGACCGAGCATTTGCTGACGCAAAACATCAAAATATGGTATCTGTTGCGTTGTTGAAAAAGTCCTTTGTCATGGTTGTGCATTTGTAGGCATTTTAAGATATTTCTTCATATTTGCATCCCTTCTGTCTCTGATTTTGCCGCCATCCAGCAAATATTTCATTGTCCTTGCAGCGATACAGTTCAGCTAGCATTTAACCATCTGGGAGCTTTTCGTAGGACACAAGAAACGTGGGTTTATTATAACTCGCAACACTATGATGTCTTTTAGCCTGCCCTCCCACAAACACACACAAGTTGGCGAGTGAGGGGAGAATCTAATCGCACCTGACGCTGAGTGTTCTCGTCTCGGAACTGGTCCTTCATCTGTCTAGGTGGCAGTGTATGAGCTCGAAGGAAAGCGTGCAAAGTTTCAGACATTACATCGTCACAGAACCGCTACATTCAACCATGGACGGGTTTCCACTTTTTCTGCCTGAAAACAGGTAGATGTGAAAATTGCTAGGTACATTGTCCATCATGTATCCGAACTTGTTCTCTAAGTTGAGTCTAAAATTAGCTAGACTAATGCGACGCATTTATATTGTAACAAATTAATAGGACAGTTTGTATGTTACTTAATTATGGGCACTTGCTGCATGTGAGCTTAAGTTTCCGCCTACGTACGGAACTTGATACCACGGTACGAAAATATCTTTCGGCGTCATATACTGAAAAAAATCGCTTGTTAGGTGATGTGATTATCTGAAATAGACGTCAAACACACCGAAGACTACATAAACTCCGCAAGATCCAACAGGGGCTCACTTTCTGGAAGTTAATTGTGAATCGACTGTCAGCTTTTGTTGTAGACGACGTCAAAATCAAAATAATACCTCCATTCTTAAACCATTGTTTCCCAAACATTCATACTCATTACTAAGTTGCCTTAAACCTGGGGCATTTGACGGCTTTTGTGCAGCACATTCACTTAAAGATGATTACGTAAAGGAGATCGACCTGAGTATTCCACCAACAAGACAGAAACCTTTGAGTATTTTCGTCACTTTTCACATGTAGAGCCAGAGTGCGATTGGCCCTAAAGAGAAAATCCACAACGTGTTTGGAGTCTCTCCGGTGAATGTAGCCTGATCAGTGGCATGTCACTTTGTTTAACAGGTGTTCGACATTCACCACAAAGGTACTTAACCTCTATTCCACCTACGTGCATGGCGAAAGTGAATTAAACTGATATATTTTTCCGCTGCACGAGAAATAACTTGGCTCGGTGAAATGTTGTTGTGCAGGAGCTGATAGGCTGCAGTGAACGGTGAAGAACTTCTAACCAAAGCGACATGCGACCGATCGTGCTGCGTCCGAACGGAATTACCTAATGGATTTCACATTTTACACCCTATCTCCCACCTACTATTCTCAGGTGTAGGTATCATGGTCATGGTGCTTATCAGATTCTTTAGGAAATCAACATTAGGGTAAAGATTTGTTCCCAAACGATAAATTTAAAGAGCTCAGGTGTAAGCGATCATGCAAACTATCTGTGATTTCAGCTGGGCCACAACTTTGTGATTAACTGTGTGACGATATGTACAGACGTTACATAGGAAAAACGGGGTCGCAGATTTTTACAGCTAAACGTCATGTACGGACCGCTTTTCACGTAGGTGATGTGAGAAGATGATAAGGAACTAAGGACGATGACCGGATTCACTCGCCTGGCGACTTGTTGTAGTCATTGGCAGTAGGAGATTATAGCTTGTAAAAGTCGAATGCTATCATTGTGTGTAGAGTAAAACCAGAATGATATGAAACCGAGACGTTGAACTAACAAAGTTTGTTTTTGTGTACATAAAAGAGGATAGAGTCTATTGATGGAAAGAGCGTCCACGATCAGTAGCATATACCTCTGGTTAAAAATAAAAATGCTACCAAGGGTTTGGAGGGTACTGATGACGTGATCAGCGTCCGCATCTATTTAGATATCGCGTTTCTTTCATAGAATGGAAATTGATAATTGTGGGTGGGCAGAAGCTGATTTACTGTTGCACTGCCATCATAATCTTCCGATAATGGCACTTTTGTTTGAACAAAATCTGTTAGAATGCTTACAAACATTCTGGGGGATAGGATTCTAGAACTTCAGCCAGTCTGGAGAAAGACTAGTGAAAGTTATGCCAGGGTGACACGTTGTAGGCACCATGTCACAATGACCCTATCCAAGCACAAAACGCAGCAAATTATATCACTCCGGAATACTGGGTCGACCAAGCTTTGTTTAACTGCTTCCACAATAAAATGTGCAGGGTAGATGATACTCAATAGCAGAAGCAAAATATCGCCTCTGGTAAAATGGTCAATCTTGTCTAAATAGAAAAGCTTTTTTGGTCAGTATCTGTCACACTTACACCTTGACTGGGTTATAGCACGGAACAGTAGAACATCGTTGTTTACCACGTTAAAGAGGACTTAATCGAAAGAATCTTGGAAAATCCAACTATACAACATTTGAGACCAAGTTGACCCATGAACAATAAGAAAAGGGTCTGGAACAGTCCAGTCATCCCCTCCGGAGAGAGTTCCCTATAAAGAAAGGAACTTCTTTTCAGAAGACAGCACACCAAACCAAAGTTGATCGAGAATCCCATTGTAAACTATCCAACGTAGTGTGCTCACGGGTTACTATATTTAGCAATAAAGTTGCTATACCACCAGAGAGCAATCAACTATGCGGTTACTGCCCTTGGCATAAATCACGGTTGCGTTTTTCTAGGAGTTTTAAACACCACAAAAACGTCTTGAGCACTCAAATTCTAGGCCGCTTTTGTTTTGACAAATATTGTGGACACAACACTTTCGTTTGTTATTTGTTAAGTGTGTGGGTTCTTTGAATAACAGTCAAGAAAGCGAAAAGTGCATAATTTGACTTATAGTCATCAGAAGAACCAGCATACCAATTATATGCAGACAAACCCCAAATGCTCGTGCCATTCGGCTTCTTTATTTGAAATGTCGACAAACAGAATGTGCTTGAATACGAATTGAAGATTTTCCGGCCTAAAGAAACGTTTTTTTCAAATTTCAGCTTTCAAATGCTGTCGTAAATTCGACTGCTCTATATATAACTTCAAAGTGCTTATAATTAACATACCGTTATTGAATATGTTGAGAGATTTCGACTGTCTTTAACCGACACGCGAAGGAATGCGGTCTGATTTGCAGTATGTCGGCAAGGTATTCATCTCTAATCTTGTTCCTACATGCATGAATGAATCAGATGCATCATCGCCAACTTTGGCTGTACTTGTCTGAGTACTTGATTCGATACTTCAATCGGTGCGTTATTAAGTATACTCAGATATCCCGGAATTAACATGCAGTGATTTCGGTTATCACATCATAAGAAAATCAGTATGTCACTTTCTCAAAACTCTATTGGGATTCCCCTGTAATTGTTCTTAAAACAAGGGTTGATAATGCAAAACTAAATAAAAGATAAACTCGATTGCTTTTATGTTAAGTACTCTAAAAGTCTGCAAACATTGCTCAGTGATGAAACCGTCATGTGCCCATTGCCAACCGAATAATGATGACTTCAAAAATATGAAGGGGAAACAGCTATTTCCCTTGTGATAAGGTTTTCTGAACAAAGCCGTGTATCAGGAAGAAAGAGTGGCAGAAGCAGAAATAATAGATAACGATGAAGATTCTTGTCACTGGGTTAGACTGCAATTTACTTCCTTGGGGAAATGGTCGAACTTGATCCATGAAAGTGGTTACTTTTGATGACTTGTCTCACTCGAGGACGACATTTCAGAGGAGAGCAACCACAAGCGATTTTTTCACCTAGTTTACCGATTTGTGATATGGACTTTGAACAAACCATGGATTCAAGGGAAAACGATGGATTAGGTTAGGTCGTCAGTTCGAGTTTGCACATATCACGAGTGGAATAATCTACGCCAACAAGCGTCATGCCGTAGCACTCGTAACAGGAACCCTTAGACTGGCTGACGGCTGGGTCGGTTATTCAGGTTTTTATGATTTTTCACCAAGTGACGAGTGCCATACGCACTTTGGACAACAAAACTCGTAAACTTGCTATCACAAACTCAGTTCAGCTAAACTGACCAACCTCGAGGGAACAAAAGTGTCGGTACATCGTACAGACTACACCTAGCTGTCCTAGCTGAAGTTTATGGACTACCCGTTATGTATAAGAATGAACAGGATGAACTTCAGTACGGAACATTGGGCAGTTCTATGGACCAATGCTAGTGTAACGGTCATACTACTGGTGGGGAGACATGCGAGTAATATGTTTTGTTCTTGTAAATTCGCATTGCGTCTCTTGAAAAGGGAGATCTGTTGCGGAATTTATGGCATCGCTTTGTAGCATTTGCTTGGATTTGAGCAATGAATGATTGAAGTCAATGAATATCCAGGAGGGTTCAAAGAGTCGCGTTCAGTAGAAGATGGATGTCCAGTTTTCGTAAATAAGATGCAAATGAGAGATTTGCTTCCCTGTCCAATAGTCTGTAACTGGTCAGTTTGCATTTTCTAATAAATAAATTCGCAGCAAAGGCCTTCTTCCTTTCACTAGTATACAAAATAATGTGTGCACATCGTGCGTGAAATGAAGGGTCGTCAAGATGTCATCGTTAGGTTAGACGTGGTGATACTTACTCGTCACAGTTTTTCCATTAAGAAGCATAGGTGGGGGAAATGCTTCCAGTTACCAGTCCAAAAATCTCAAGATTGACGTGATGAGTGATCATATTTCTGCCTTATTTAACTTGTTTGTTTTTAACTGCTGATGACGACTAATCATTGTGAACTGAAAGTAATTCACAGTAGACCAAATTATTATAAGGTTCCACGGAAGCCAGCTATCGCTTCCCCAAGAGACATTTTACCGCATTCGATTCTAGCACAATTGCTGGTGAAATAAGGACTATGAACGTGAGTTCTGCATGATCGGTCTACTCACATCGAGCAGTTTGGTTACCATGAAATGGCAGCACCACGAAAATAGTGGACGAATAATAGGATCCTATAAACCAGCTAAATTCTCAGTCCGGATCAATAACTGCACTGGAGAGCGAATTTCACCAAAGTTCAGATTGGGCTTGACAGCTTCGATAGTTTTACGCAACCAGATTCACTGCATCAACCACACACAGAGCAACATCGAAGTAAGGTGCAGATTGCATCAAAGTTGAGGGGGGAGTGTGGGTTAAGACATGTAACTTCATGTGATGTTTGTAAACAAAACCCAAATGTAATCTAAAGATAAACAGGGCAGTCGTGGTTCTGTCGACAGTGGGGAAGCAACTGAATGCCCCGTAGTTCTATATGATTGACGAATTTCGATGGACTAGATGCATTTTAAACTAATGGTTTTTTTTATCTACAAACCGTCCAAGTCTGGTCAGTGGCCGAGAATCAACTCCTCCAGTCAATCAGTCTCACCGTGAATTATTCCCGAGACACATTGGTATGCACCACGAGCGACGGACCCGTGGTTAAGGATGAACTATTCAGACATCTACGTAGGCATTAGTGTCTGACACGGGTGGACCACTCTTGTAGTTTTTCGACGTTGATAAAGTCCCAAGTGCTCCAGCCAATATTCACGGACTGTTCGTGTTTGGTGGCTAGCATTTGAATAAATAAACACTCGGTTCGCTTCGAATAACAGAAAATCACAGGAAAAATAACTACAGGTTCATCGCCAGCCCACGACCGGTTTCGCCCTTCCTGGGGACCATGATGTTTCCATACGTGTATCACGATATCTTGAACATCGTAGCAACTGAAACATAAGGCAGTCTGGTGCAGCACATTCAATTGCCTGAGCGCATCATCAACTGGTGTCCAAGTGAGTCTCTCGCAAAACAAAATTAGTTTGTAAGTGAGTGTATTTCGCCAACTACGGGTTTAGTCTAGGCAATGCCCGGTGCGCTGTTGTTTCCATGTCGAACGTTAACTGCGGGGTTCTCCTCGCTTTACGTAGACTGCCGTTGAGTCGAAAAACGGGGTGCGCCCCAAGTTCTCCAAACTAGGTTCAAAGGATGAATTTGGTTGTGCTATCTTCAACTAATTCGCCTAGAAGTTTGAACACTTGAAAGAACGAGCTGAACCATTCACAGGTAAAATGCTGGGTCGGAATTAAATTGTCTAAAAGGCCAGAAAGCATCGCAACGCGAAATACCTGTTTCTGTTTTTTTATCGAAATAATGTGTATCGGATGGAAACTTTGTGCCCAGTTCTTTTCCTGACACCACTCTTCTTGAAACCGTCCTCATGTGGCGCGTAGCTACCTGAAAGCACGCTCGATACCCTTCTCGATGGTGGTGTTTTTAGGCACACTGAAGAGGGCCCATCAAGTTCAGGTTGGTGAACGAAATTCCTCGAAATTCACTCTTGAGGATGCGAACAGCAGATTTCAGCTACAATAGAAATTTTAAAAGATACCAATCGGTGAGGTCGTTGCTTCAATAGCTGGATACCTTTCCGATCGCAAACAAAATTTGTTTGTTTCCAAACAGACTTCGAACGTTTGCCATTTCGCCATGACTTGCCACCAACGCACTTGTAGTCCTGTTGTGCACAAATCAAAGACCCGGACTGTGTCATTCATTCGAAATTATCAACTCGTGAAATATTATACCCTAATATCCAAATCTGAGGAAACATCCTAAAAATTTGTCGCGTCTACAGCGCAAAAAAGCATGCGTAAGAACATTCGATCACTCTTCCTACTATTCCCCACAGCTGCACTTTATCTAACAGATGCGTAGTATACCTTAGAATGAAACTTAGCGTGCCCGTCTAGTATCATAAAAACTTCTTTTTTCAACTTCTTGGAGTATATGCAGCAGAATGCCAGGTAAGTCGATCTCCAGGCAAGTTGTCTGTCCTAGATAGGCTAGTTGCAGTTACGTCGGTCATTCAGTAGTCCGATGACATCAGCCATGCCATGAATGCAAAGTGAGTTTTCCACGTGATCTACGAAGTGCCATCAGTTCAACATCAGCCTATGGCCGCGACGAAAGCAGTTTTAACCTGGCTGCTTAACGCAGTCTTCTCTCGGTAACTTTTCCCTGTACTCTCGTTCTATATACACCGGTTCACACCACTCATGAGACCCACTCGTTCTTACTGCTATTCACCTACCGATGAACGCACTCATATCGTTACCTCAAACGGTAACCATATAGGTCATCCCAATGATATCCCATCACTTTGGTAAGCATAAGCTGTCTTTCAAATTAGGTAGTTGTAATGTTTGGGAAAAGCAAGTGAATGAACCTCCAATGAGTTGGTTTTAATGAATCTTTAACGGCAGCAGACGCAGAATTTAACGGGCTCGTTAGCTCTGATAGCCTTCGGTTCGATCACCATGATCCGTAGTAGGCTTCAGAGTATTCCCCACATAATAACAATAGATTTTTGCTGAAATTCACTTGTACGTACAACATTGGTTCACCCTAATTGATTCCAGATTTAGAATCCAAAAGGGCTCATACAAGAGATACATTTGGTGTATACGTCAAGTATGCGAGCACAACCAGGACAATAGTACTTTGGCGAGCCAAAATAATATTTTACGGTTTAGAGCGAAACCGATCGGGGGTTATCGGAGTTTTCAGCAACCTTGTGAGTAGTTTCCCTTATGATAATATGCTGTGATATCTCGACTATCGTGCCAACTGAAACATGAAACGCCCTGTATGCAGCACATTCATCTGAAGAACATCATAAACGCGAGATTCAGTTTAGTCTCTGGTGAAAACCAAATGGATATGCGAATAAGTGCATGTGTCAGAACTGTAGTACTTTGGCCAACCAAAAGGAGTCTTCCATATTTACGAAAAGGTTGAGACAACTGAATGGGGTGAATTTCTTCGATGGATACGGACAACGGTGATTCAGCAAACATGAAGTTCAATCGATAGTTTGTGCTGCCCAAATTGCGTTTTCGATTGGCGAGGTGCGTGTCACATGGTGCCAGGTTAGCACTCGCTTCCACATTAGCACAGGCACACACACCACAAGCAGGGCTTGCAATATCCAAAAAACGGATGCGGCGAGTTGAGTTTTACTTTCCTTTACGAAATGGTAGATGACTCCCTATCTGATTCTTGGGAATAAATCGTCAGAAGCATGATATAAGTCGCATGAAATTCAGTCCAAAAAGAACAACTGTGTGCAAATTCGTTCGAGCAGGAAAATTTATCACCAAAATTTTTTTCATCAGATTGCAAAGAAACTGATGAAATAAACAATGGAAGTTGTTAACTAGCTAATAAATTCATTAACGGATAAAGTTCGGGTAAACCCAGTGTGGGCGATCAGAACCCCATGTCATAATGGACAGGGTATAGCCGCTTTTCATGGAATGGCACTTAGTCGGCTGAAGTGGCTACGCAATCCCAAATGGTTTCGACCAATCACAAGCTGAGCGATTCAAAGTGAAGAGGGAATACAAACACTGTTTTAAAAGAGCTCTTCTCATCCTAACTACGTTTGGCAGTTAGTTTATGTTGACTAAAATTGCTAGTTTAAAAGTTGTGTATCGGTAAATTACCATATATTAGAGTGATTTTTCCAATTTACGAAGCGGATCCTCCACACTTTTGGAAAGAATTCTTTTCGTGCGCTAGCTTTTGGTGCGTGGCACAAAAAGCCTGTCAGGGCTAATGCACTGTAAGATTTACAGTACTTGTAGCCTCCGTTTGAGGACGGTCGCACAATTATTAGGGATTTCAAACATCTAATTCTGCTTTAGAACATATGGTGTTAAAAATGGTCGATTCTAAAAACTCCCGCGGTGAAAAAGAAGTAATAAATCTGAGCGGAGATAGCGAGCAAATTTTTTTTCAAACCAAAGGACTAGTTAAGTCGGTAAGACAGAAAGTGAAGAGGAGCGGTTGGTCGATCGGAGCGGAACCGTTCATTTAGGTTAACGTCTTTCGGTGACACAAGAAGGCCCGGCGAAAGTGCTGCATCTTTTGGGAATGTGTTTAGACGAGACGATCTTGCAGTGTAATATCGATTTTGCGATATTAAATGAAGCCCGGTAAATGACGCTCAGTGACTCAACCAGTGGCTCATGTCGAGCAAGGGGAGTTGCACGCAAGCAAGTCTGCTACGTGTTCTTCTAAGTTCACCAGAACGACAAGCTCCTAAGGCGGACACGCATCTATAAAACCTACATAGTTTTCATCAAATTCGGAAACGAAATGAAATAGAATGTCTCTTGCTGCAGTGATATTTTGCCACTCGCGTACTAGAACTTGCATGATTCTGCACAAATTTCAGCGCAATACCAGCTATCGGTATCCTTCCCTTTCCAGAGCTCAGTAACATATACTACCAAACTACCATATCGAGGTCACTCACACTTTAGGTATCAGTCTTTTTGGCCGGAAAGACACTGTCAGCATACCCCGTAGTAAACCATAAGCGAGGGCTAAAAGGCTTACTCGAGAAAACGGGTAGAGCTGGACAGTCCTGGGATCAACCAGCGAGCAGTCGTAACGGTGAACGTGATTGAACGCCAGTGAGGAACTGATCTGCCAATAATGACTGCGCCTGAGTCTCGATTTCCTACACATTTGTGACCTACTATTCACTAAATGTAAAGACCTTAGTTTCCGCTACATAAGAGACGCCAATGCAAGAGGCCGGTCCTCTCAGTGATTCTACACTCAATTTCATCTACCCAAAGGACAAAGCTCCTGGACGCCGTGCGCTTTCGTAAAAATTGCACTGGACGTGATTTTTACAACCGTCTCTTTGTGTTCGGTGTTATGGAACATGCTGGAATATCTACGGCTGATAATCATGAGGAAATTTCGCCCTGGTGCCTGAACTGTTTTCGGAGGTTGACTGCTAACCTCTCGTCACCAATCCAAATGACGGTAAAGGTGTGCCGTACATTCTGGGCGATATGTACTTTAGTGATGAGCTGGCAAGAAGGTTTTATTATCAACTAGCCATCATGGACGGAAGTGACAGTGCTGACATAATCACATGTAGGGATTTCGTTATAAGACACGAGGCAAAAGACGAGGAGGTTGTCAACAATAGGGTTGATGGAGAGGATGTCAAGATATTTTAGGCAATATGGAAGTAGAAAAAAACTGGTGTCAATAGGCTAGAATCAAAAGACTGCTCTAAGTTGATCAATGCAAATAACTTTAACTCACTTGTGTACATAATATGATGGATATTTCCCAACTCAACAGGGCTTTCCCCAACAGAATTATATTGGGATGTATCAGTCCCTCTTTTTAGATAGTGCATAGATAAGGGGAAACGGCTTACCATTAGGTGAGATCTGCCATAGCGACGCCTGCAGTTGTGGGTAACTTTTGCGCAAAGGAAAGTGTTTCAATGAAGCAAACATTTAGTGGGTAATAGAAATCCTTCTGCGAACCATAAGACTTACGTAATCCAGGTAATACTGTATCTTGATGACTGTCTACCATGCTTTTTTCACTAACATCCATATACGCATCTGACAGTTGAGATGTCATTGAAAACCAATGATAGCCACCTTGTCCAGTTGGAACTATGTGGACGTATTCAACAGACCGAATTTTGCAGTTACTACCCCTTTCACTGGTAACGCTAGTGCTCAGGTTACATATTTTCGTCTCCGTGAAAAACGTTGCGTTGGCCATTCGTCGTTAGCATTTGTCTTATTCGTCCTCTGCTGGCAAAGGATCACCCTTGAAGGCCTTGAGTGGAAAACCCCTCGTGGTAAAGTATCTCTTAATAGTAGGGTTAACAGTGTCACAGAATTCCCTTTATTGAAAGGAAACACTCATTCATTAAGGAGACAGTAACGTTCGTTTAGCTGTGGAAGCCTTTGTTATGCTAGCGTTCCAACACACTGCCCATTTTGAGCCGATTTGAACATGTAGGTCGTGACATAGAAAATCAGGGGAAAATAATGTGCTTACTTTCAAAACTTAATTGTATTCACTGCCTATCTATCTAACCCTGAAAAACAAGTGATAACTGTGTAGCATTCTGACGAGTTCTCTGTGCTGCGTTAGAGATTTGATTTATTCTGTGCTGACTAGTTATCATTTCTAATGGAGATTTCGTCTTGTAAATCAATTCATCTTGTTTTGAAGGGTGAAGAAGCGCGGTACAGCTGTTTTTTCCTTGTTGGAATTCATGAGCGTTTCATGGAACTCAACCTACAGGCTAGTAGTTTGAGCGCTTGACCTTTCTGCCACAAACAGTGCGTACGGTGGAGTTAAATCTATCCTTTAATTACGGAATACACATCATGTGGAGGTCATTCTGTAAAGCCTTTAGGCACGAACGAAACCAATAGTTAACGTTCACTGTATACTTTTGATGAATACTTCTTTTTCCGCGATTTAAGACCGATTTGGACTTTGACAAAAAGTTCTCAGATGGCCAACTTTATGATGTGATAAACTCTAGCAAACAAAAGCTACAATTTTTCCTAACCGGCTAACGCTTTGGCCAATCCCAAGTAATCTTGCAGAGGATGGAAGTAATTAGTATCTACCTCGTAAGGATTATTCTAATTACACACCTTTCATAGTGCTTCACACACAGTGGTCCCCCCTTTGAGCAAAGGTTGTTATTGTTGTGTATGAGACGCGCCCATTATCTAAACAAACTGACAATAAGCCTATGGCAAGAGAGGTAATTTATCACTATTCAACTGCCCCAACAATCATCGTTGCTCAGTGGACCGTGGAGTGTAAAGACAAATGTGGGATAGTGCTCCCCGGAGCGATTGATAACGTTATTGTGGTTAACAGAATGCACTGGCGGTCTTTGTGCTTGTTATTTGGATTATATCGACATCGTTTTTTGCCTGAAAATAGCTTAGTAAAAGCGATATACCATCAGGGAGAATGCAACATGGTGGGCAGCTGTGATTATCAGAGGAGTGACAAGGCGAGTTACTTAGGAAAGCTTTTCAAACACTGTACATGCAATTTCAGTAGAGTGCAGGTGTAGCACCTCTGCAACTAATCGCAAATGCGAGTTAAAAATCGGAACTAGTGTTATTTGTAATGTACTACTCATAACGTTGCTGTTAATTGGCCAAAAGTCTTGGATTTTCTCGAAGAGGTTTTTTGGGAGGTGCGAATGATATCACCTGTCGTCATAGTCGTATTCAGTTGGTTAACAAAAGTGTGCACATCTGTGTTTGTGTTTATTGTGGCTCTCCTTTGAATGGAGACTACGTGTACGACACCTGGCAGGCTTGTGAGTGAGACTAATAACACTAGATCACATGTTCCTGCACAACAGTGGCCGGCTTCCGTGATCAATTAAGGTCATTAAGTGTCCGGAGGCCAGCCATCTCTAATAATCAAACATCACGTCAATTAACAGGATGTCACATGCGGGCTACGGGCCAAACGAAGGTATGCTCTGATTGGTCAGAATACCAGCCAATCTGAATCGAGCCTCTTTACCTCGACGCCTCTCGCCTCTCACGGAGATTCTAGCACGACCTTGTGGAACATTCTGTGATTACCCTATAAATACAGTGGCAATCATCTTACTTTGTCCCCATAAAGGGTTGTATGAAACTACCGTACCTTTCTAAAACACCATATTGGGCGGAGAAGGAAGCCAACGACCGACACAGTTTCACGTCCGTTTAGCAACTCACAACACTAAGACCATTAAATGCACAGATGATAGTGATCTTTGAGCCTGCGTTTTACAAACTTTTGCATAGAGATGTTACAGTAGGTTCGCATATCTTTTCTTCGCACAATCCCTCTGAGGAATACCTTAATGCAAGGCCACTCTTTGATAGATATTTCTGATGGTAGATATTTCCTTGTTGTCGGCGGTGGCTTCATCATGAATGGTTCCATCTAGTCAGTTATTTAACTGAAACGATCACAACGTCACAGTCTTTTACAGTTATGCGAATGGTCCCATCGCACATAGAACACGACAGTTGTGATAAAGGGTAAAGTTTTCGAAAAAGTCATCTACATTATCATACAACTGAAAATACGAAAATATGAGTAGAAAAAATATCGCTATAGGGATTTCATAACACAGTCGAACATACTAATGGAATGTAAAGGTTCGAAAAGAGAGGAGTTTGTTAACTTATCATAGCCATGTTTGTCCGCTACAGTAGTCTGTTTTGCGTGCCACCTAGTCTGTTTTTACAGTGATGTGTAAGGGCTATTTGAGACCAACCAGGCTTGAGCACACAATTCGAGTTTAAACAAACTCATACTTACGGTCTTACCTGTCCTTAGGAGCCGTTGCCTGTATCATGTGAAATGTCATGGTGGTACTCAGTGCATGGCTTTGAAAGCCGCCTTTAGATCAGTTTGATGACAAGTACCTACCAGCAGGGTCAGTATCAAATTGGAGTTTGTATATCTCGGGTAATGATCCTAGAAAATGCAATTATATGAGGTCCGATGATTGCCTTCGGGTTTGAACTAGATAATTCAGTCCACGGGAAAAGGAAAGCTGGTGAATATTCGTCTGCGACGCCAGGCCTCCGAAGCATTAATAGTTTGCCTGTTCAGATATGAAAAATTGGGGGCGTCCAGAATGAGCTAGTGGAACACTGGTAACACCTTTGCCTAGCGTGTCAAATGCCGGAAGTTCAAATCCCAGCACAGCCAAGGATATGGTGAGCTTTAGTAAGAACAAACCTCGAGTTTTATGCTTTCTGCGCCTTGATGTGGACGCACCGGAATAACTGCGTCATGGGTGAAGAAGGAGTTTTCAAACGGTAGAGCTGTAAATGTGAATAAGTAATCACTGGATCGGTTAGCAAGGGTTGTTTGAATAATTCAGCAGAGATGGGTCGGTTACTCAACATTAATCCGAGTGTCTCTATATGATAAATCTGTTATCAGATTAGATAGCCATAGGAATAGAACATTTAACGACTGATCTACCAGGAAAGGGTAGTTTTAAAGAACAGTGCTCCTTATCGTTAGAATTCCACCCCACAACACTTTAAAGTCCTTAGCCATTCTCCAACAGGACTGAATCCAAATCAATCAATATTTTTCCAAGTCATTTCTCAAGAACAGTTTCTTCTCGTTCTGTTAGCGAGCATCATAACAAATTACATTTCATGACAGTGGGCACGGAAGGATGGAATCTAGTTCACTGGTCGGTCTGCTATATACACAAAGTTAAGTTGAAGCATCAAGGTGTTGTTTGATTGCAACTGCTGAGAAAGGCAGACTTACACGATTTTCTTTTCTCATCATAAAATCAGTGGTAGTATGAGTAGCATTATTAACGATAAGCGGCAAATACGTCATCTCCGTGGTGCCGATACCAGCGGGACTTATGGATTACTGGCTTTCTTCGTTCCATTTCCAGGCTTACCACGAACACCTTTGGAAGCATTGGTTCCGTGGGTAATTCCACAGCAACTCCGTCAATCTGCATGTATCGCGTGTCATGGAAGTTTACCACGCTGTGAGTGTATAAAGCACAGTCGACAAAGGGTGTCACCAGTTGGTATACTGGTATCACGAGGCGTGGCGCTGTTTAATTGGCAGAAGGAACTAATCGGTTACAGGTTATTAGACACCAGATTGATGACCTTATCTGCACGGAGTTTATGAAAAGCGAATATTTTCAGGCAATTTATTGATCTTCCCTGAACGTTATTTGAATGGTAAATAATAGTGATCAAGTGCTGCGAAACTGTTCAATAATTTCCGCCATCAACCTTCCATAAGGCACAGGGATGGACACTACTCGGACGCTACTCGCCATTTCATCAGTTGTATATGCCACTACTATAGTATCACCGTCCTATCCGTTAGTGTATTCAAACACATAATTAACAGCAAAGATAAACTCGTAAACAGTAGATATGTACACTTCGGTTTCGTTAATGGGATAAATGCTTTCTAGTTTCCGTCCAGCTGCACCTACCATTTTGTCAGCCACTTGACGGTTAGGCCAGTTAGACCGGCTAACGCAAGGGTACATCAGGCTTGTATGTCATTTGAAGGACGAAAAGACGTAGAATGTGAACGACTACTAATAATACTTCCTCTCATAGTGCCGTGGACTCAACATGTTGTCCTTCAACTGTTCAAGACACCGCACATGCTTCTAAATCATGTGGAAATTAAGTTCGGTTTGCCAGCATCGTTTGAATTCTGTCCACGTTTCCTTTCTCAAATAGAATAACGGTACCAAATGCTTTGTCAGATCGCCGTGATTAAGTATTCCGGTCATTTTATTGCTCCTTCAAGGTCTTTACTTTAACTTCAGTCAATGACCACTTATAGTCAGTCCCATTCAGTTTTCTCAAACTTATGACACCTTTAGTGCATCCGCGCCAGTCAGTTTGTATCACATTTTCTAAACAACAGCAAACTACACCGATCTTGTTCACCCTACAAAGGACCATGAGCTGCCAAAAATGCGTTGTATTGTGCCATTATAAGTACCGCCTTTTGGATGCACGAAAGATTGTAACCACAACCTACGAGGGGGGAATGCCTCTTTCTAGCGGAATGGTGCAACAAACGTAGTAATATGGCTCAATGCTCTTGCTGTGCTAATTTTTGCATAAACTGCCAGATAGTTGTGTCCATAAGTCAGTAAAGATGGAAGACAGGCTTGCGCAGTTCCCACACCGTAGAGAAACTGAAGAATCGTCAAGGTGCACTAAGTAGTGCCAAAAAAATGTAGACTGACAAATTCAACCCGAGACAAAGGCATAAATAAGGTGTATATTAGCGGCGGCTTTAGGCCTGAGCACCTACAGCACAAGAACATTAAAGAGAACCCATCATGGAATCTGGTGGAATCACTCCCGGACTCCCACTGGTCAGTCAATTCAATCACTCAAACCAGAGACGATAATAAAAGCATACCTGAAGTGGATACGTTATAATCTTGAAACACCTGTGTGACACGCGGTTTGCTCGTTTAAGAATTCGGCAGGGAGCAGCTCTCCCCCAGAAAAGGGTTGTGACACCACGACCTGATTCACGATGGCAGGACTGTAAGACGTTTGTTATGGTAAGATCCATTTCTCGAGATTGAAACTCACCGGGCGGACGTAAAAGGTTTGATTGCTTAATATTTGGGTTCACAATTGAAGCCCTTAACCATCACAAACCGGCCATCAACTAGTGTAAATTGAGAACTTTTTTACTTCCTCGGTGAAGTGTAGCATCGCTGCTTCCCTAAATATGGATACGCTGCACACCTGAAGACATCTCTTTACGGAGTTTATACCGCTATCGAAGAGGACAGTAAAAGTTTACCTCCAAATAGCCTTGTAGTACGATTTTGCGCACTACAAGGAATCACTTTTCTTCATCGGGCCGCTTGTCATGAGCCTTTCTAGTAGAGATGAACCTTTGGGAACTGAGGTCCAGCTACCATGGCCCATAGAGTCAGTGCAGAACTGAAGCCACAACACCAAAACAGGGTGACGTCTGAGTCAACATGAGCTCAGTAACAACGGTAACAACAGCGCACAAAAGCTATCGACATGAAAGATTCAGGCAATGCTACCAGTGTAAGGGCGGACACCACTGATAGGGCATGTGAGTAGTGTGTGATTTTCTCGTAACTCCACCTCGCGTTTAATAGAAGGTGGAGTTTATCACGGAATTTGTGGAACTACTTTCAAGCGTTTGTTTACAATTGCATAATAGTCAATGAACATCCACGAAACTTCAAGAAGAGACGAGGGGATGTTCAGTTTTTTAAACAAGGTGCATATGAGAGTTTTACCTTCTTGTCTTAATAGTTTGTAACCATGTTTGCTAATAAACGACTTCACGGTGAAGGGATTGCCTCCTTACATCAGTAGCTTGTAAATCGATTTTGTTTGTTTGTGCTTCAGATTGCACTGTTATCGTGACAGTCACCCTTTCCGACATTGAATTTATCTTGGTTGGCTGTATCCCCAGATTATGTGCGACAGTCATGGACTCAGGAAAAACCAATTCGGTTCGTTTGCCTTTTGTCAAACATTCCACATTGTTGGGGTTTCAATTCGAGGCTCTTACGGCCCATTAATCATTGTAATTGTGTTATGCAAGCTTCATTTTGCAGGAAATACCGGATTATAGTATAGTATTGTATTGCACTGTATTTTTATTCGAGCCGAGTGAAAGTTTCCTCCTAAATGAACAGTCTGATAAGATCAGATTGCGGTCGGCATAGTTACCTCCAAAATGATGCCATAAAAATGGAAGAGCCGTCAATCATTTAACATTTAACAGACTAACTGGTGAACCGGGTAGAGAGTTTCTATTACTGCACGAAATTACAAAACTGTTTGGAAAATATATACTTCCAGTCAACAGTTATTTCAACCCACACACATTTAAATTACAGTTCCCCACAAGCCTCAACCCAGCTTGCTCCCGAAGAAAGACATACACATGCACATGGTGTTGGTTTGTACAGAGTAGTCAAGCGAAACGGAGCACCCATTGTTCGTCTACCCCATTTGGTCCGTTGCGTGAGTCGCATACACATCCGGCTTTGTGGTAATCATGACTGACGCAACGTACATGGAGGGGGATATATGGCAACTATGGTTTGAGTCTTATGAAATATCAACCGAGCACACGAAATCTGCTGGCTTAGTTGCTCTGGTTAAACGAATTTGCAAAACATTATTAGTTCCCAGTATTTGGTCGGTCGTGAGAAGTCATTTATTGCGTGCATCGAAAATCGAGCGGGTGCATTAACTTTGGTGACGAGCAGAATGAACAAGCTTCTACTCTTTGAGCGGCAGCGTGAACCGGCAACTAATTGTTGTTAGTATTTTGCCCCAAGCAAAGCATTCTAGCTGGTATTGACCCCGCCAACCAACTGTGCTTCGACGGGTTTCCAAAGCTTACTGGAAATGTGATCCATTAAGATGGAATCTGTATCTTTAAATTGTAGATATCACGTATGCGTGACTCATTTTATAAGATGGGCTGTTAAGTAACTATGTGTTCTTCTAACCTTTTCTAGGAAACACTCGAGTAAACAAGCTGTTCCACACGTAATGGCAACATGAAGTCGCTTTTAAAGCAACTTTGTTACCCACCGGGTCATGTCTTCGTTCCATGAAAAACGTTTACGGTTGGTTACGGCTATTCCTTTAGGTACAGCTTTGTGTCAAGAAGATCATCCTGTATACAATTTCCTCTGTGAGGAAGGGTTGGAAACTGATGACAGTCACCAGCTGAAGGATCACTTGGGTGATTCAAATATCCGGCCACTGAACACCATCAACAAAATAAGATCACCATTTCCCCTTGAGTGGCAAGCTAGCACAACTAAATGACCGAATAGCATTAGCTTACACCTTGTTTACATTGCTAACCAGGTTTTGGTGGCCTAGGTGTGTGGTGGTGAACTGTTAACCAGGGAAGGGCGGTACTGTGGATGAACAAATCTCTCTAGCGCCTCATGGGATCCGCACTGTTGATGAATCCTTGCAAAAATAAAACAATTGGATACCACATTTCTGCTTTTCCGCATAGTTAGACTCAGCTTGGCAGAATTAAATTCGGATTTTAGAAAATTTCTGTTTTATCGTCGGATACCACGAAACCTCTAAGAGTTGAATTTGCTCCAGAATAACGGAGGATGGCGTTCCTGTTGCCGTGTCCAGTCATTCAAACTGCTGGTGTGTGCTGTAAGCAACCAGGACTCACTTCGCATAAAATCAATAAGAAAGCCTGGGGCAAAACAGAAATTTAAAGTAGAAAAGTATGATGAAAATGCATTAAGGCTGCCATGTACATTTGGTCAGCTAAACAACCTGCGCAACGCATCTCTTTCTTTTCAGGAAAGGCTTTCAGGAGAGTGAACTAGCCGTCAGCTTCAGATTGATTATAATTTAGAAGAAAACCTAGAGATTCATCAGACGGATCGTGCACATCCCACAAGTTTCAATGACCAAATGCGAAAAACATCCAGGTTCGAAGCTGGGTGTCGTGGCATAAACTTGGCCATGTTAGTTGGTCACAGCTGTTGATCTGTTCAACTACCTTCCTAATTAGCTTGCAGACGTTTTGTCATCAATGGAGGAGAAATCACCAATGCGCGGTTAGGTGGGTTTCATCCTGTAAACGCACACGGATTAGCAATATTCCAAAATTAGTTTTTTTCTGCTTCCAGAATAAGTTCAGTCCACTTCTTATTCGCAATAAACCTCCACATATAAATAGAAAAGCTGTCACAATGCACCGACGAAATCCTAAAAAGCCACTCCTTTAATGAAACCGAACTGACCAAAATGATTAAACACATTGGGACGCACTCAGCGGTCTCTTCAAACGTCACTAAAATTAAACGAACTAGTTGCGGATGTCCGCAGGATTTTGTAGAATTCACGCTTATATCACTCTCGTTTGAATGATCGTCTCATTGTCCTGGCGAATCCAACCACAAGTAGGGAAGAACTGAATGCGACTTTCGTCCCAATTGAAGCAAATCAACCGTGCGTATTCTTAACCGGAGTTTGAACTCCGAGGCGAGCGTGTTACCACTACTCAAACAAGACGGGCTGGACAATTTCGAATTTTCATGTCTGAATAAGCGAATATTTACTGACTGCATTACCAACTCGACTGAGGAAGGAAAAACTAGTATTTTCAAATATCTTTGTAATGTACTACTCATAGGGTTGCTGAAGATCTATCGACAGCCCACTACCGGTTTCGCCCTTCTTGGGGCTCATCAGGTAGGCGCAGTCCCCGAGAACATCGCAAACGAGTTCACATACATCTACGATTCATGAGTACATGTGTTTTATGAGCACTTCTCGGGCTGCATAGTGGCTGTAGTTTCTATCGATCATTTCCTGTCCATATCATGAGTGACCACATTTGACAGACGATCAACACCAAAGTGCATGTTCTATGAAATTTCATTCGATTACTTATTTCAAATAGGTTTTCGGCACACTGAATACCAACAGAGCCGTTCTTCCACTACTTTATGATGCTCAAGAAGACAGTACTGGGAAGCAGAGCCGGACGACCGAATACTGGCAATTTAAATTGCTGAGTTTGGACTTCATAAAATGGTAAACGGACAAGTTGATATGTTTGACTGCCACGAGTATCTACCACACTTAAATAGAGCTTCTAAGATTTCCTTTGTCGATGAAGTTGGTGGAATATAATATTGATTCAGATTGCAAGTTATTGCACTCAGCTTGGCCAAATGAATTGGGTCGCAAGTGTTTTTGGGACAGTTTGGTAACAGTTGGTAGATTTATTGCTGGTCAACGCAGCGTTTTGAGGCCAAAGGTTCGTCAGGCCAAGTGACAATGTTACGACGTGGGCCGAGATTTAAGGCGGAAGGAAAACCAAACAGTTAAGTCAATTTAACTCTCCGTTAGGTGTCGATCGAGAGATTTCGTGTGTTAGGGTGGGTGACCAAGTGTTAGGCCGATGGGGAAACCTGCGTGGATTTGGGTTCACCCTAAAGTCTAGTTCTTCTGGTTCGGTTTACGTGATGATTCCTTTTGAACGTCGTTTGCGCTTTCCGTCCGTCTGTGTGGATGTGCTACGACATTTGCACGACGAGGGATTCGTTGAGCTTTGGTCCGGTAGGGATTTCCACCCCCTGTTTTTGCTAATGATTCTACGCGAATCGACAACCACACACCCACGTATCAACTCGGCTCATCTAAGACCAATTTCCATACGCCTGCCAGTTCCACTCCCTCTATCCTGTTCACGCTGAGGCTTGGTGATTTCCACCACCTCGGTTATCAGCCGCTGTGGTGTGAATCGCAGTTCCCCTCTTAAAACTTCCACACTATCCAGATCTATTCACAGTCCCGTGTCTAAAGCATGTACCGCCATCGCTGAGTCTTTGACCAGTTTTTGGTATTATTCCGCATTCCTTGGTGGTTCGTTTATTCTCCTTTTATGCCCGTTAAATCTGGTGCGCGACTCACTGGTAGTTTGTCTTACGTGAACCTTAGTGCAATCGTTGCAATTAGTTTTATACACACAGTCTTTAATCCTTACAACCGGGAGGGGATCTTTCAACTGGACCAAAACTGTGCGAATCATTTTTCCCCTCTGGAAAGGTACTCTAATGTTGACTAAGTTTAGAAGTATTCGAATAACCTCCGATGTTCCCGGATTATATGGAGTGACTACTGTGCCAATACACCCCTCACTGGGCCTAGATACCGGAGCCAATATCTTTCTTAGTTGAGACTCACTAGGTATCCTATTTCTCGGAGTCCGTTGCCAATCTCGATTTGAGCCGCCGTTCGGTCTATCTCTTTTGTGCACAGCGCTCTGACTCCATGAGGCATCCATGAGACAATACTGGCGTACTCAGACTTTAGAAATGCTGATGAGTAGTCTAAGACGGTTCCTGTGTCTGCTAGTTTCTGGTAGATCGTAGTGCAAAATAAGAACGTTGCTACACAAAGGGCACACCAAATTGGAATAAAACTATTGGTAAAATGTCGCGCTTCCCCTGCCAAATCACGTGCATTACCAGAACCAAACTAACTTCGCACCCTTCACTTTTTGTGAGCCAAAACTGCTTGGAAGTGTTGTTTGTGTGGAAGCGGGAATCTTGTTTCGGATATCTTTTCACTTCCATGAAAAAGCGCTGTGCCGTGTGAATTAGATCATTTGCTTAACTTGGTGCCATGTGTTTCACGAATTCAAAAACGACACCAATCCCTCGGGCACCGATTCAGAATTACAATAGATGGGTCAAGCTTTGCATTCGGATGTGACAGGGCAATAAATCTCATAATATAGTATGGTATGACATTAGTCAACCATAGTGTAGCCCGATAACAGGCGTTTGCACGGATCAAAGTACTTTGCAAGATGCTGTTCGTCGGTCCTACTGAATGATGAGCGGACAAAATTAGTTGTTCCCGCATGAACTAATCCGCTGTTGCTTCCCCGAAACCCTTGGATTGGCAATGAAGAGGTTGCCATGCTTTAGTACGACACACGAGCCTGGAACCAAATACGGTCTCTGAGTCATGTGTTTTAAGAAAATGGTTGGAAGATTAGGCGAAAATGGTTTTAAGAAAGGGATAATTTAAAAGTTAAAACAAAGTGGCCCAGTCTGAGAAGCTTGTCATCAAAAGGAGTCAAGTTTGGACCTGTTCAAGGTCAGTTCCAGAAACGGACAGTGTTTCCACGGTAACAACAGTGGGACCACTGTAACTTGTACTGGTCAGTACTGGTCAGCGAAGGCGGGAAACGCTCCATGGTCTTTTTATTTTGGGGCGTTTTTTCACCTCGTCACAAAATGTTATCCTTAAGAGCTGCATTGTGAAAGCGGAACAAACCAAACCGCTATCTGCAATCACTTCCGATGGTAATACGTTCCAACGGATTACGTGAAAACGTGAAGTAGCGAATATCCTCTCTATTCACTACTGCATGGAGAATTCTCAAACTTTTTCGAGTAATTTGCTCAAAGAAATTCAATAGTCAGGAAAACTAGCTGGAAATAGTCAACATGAGGACTGACCAGTTATTGGTCCATTTTCGTCTAGTTCCCAACCATATCTTGACACACGAGCAAGATGAAATTTGGTTGTTGGTCTGTTCGCCGAGCTTGGCAGTTGGATTGCAAACGTTTCATCACCAATCGAGGTGACCTCGTCAGTGCAGGGTTGAGTGGGTGAATCCTCCTTGTCTGCCTGTGATTATATGGCCTCTAAACAGTATCTGGTAGTTCTGGAAACGGTCTTCGCATAGTTTGATTGGTCTCCTGTGAATCTGACGTGGTATCAAACTCCTGTGTCTGGTTGGTTCGTTGGGCGCATTCAGTTCGGCAGTTCTGTGTGTGGTTGTTCTGTTGTGATTCGGGCGTTTCCTTCTTGCTTTGTGGTGTGAATTTGTTCCCTTGATTGGTTGATTCGTTGGCCTTCTGTTTTTGGTGATTGTCTTCCTTGGATCCAATTAGTCCGTTGGTTGTTGTTAGGTTTATTGGCTCGGAGTTCCGTACCAGACAAACGAGTGCTATCTAGCTATTGAATACTGGCCCGCGTATTGGTTTACAGTAAGCCACTCAAACCTGCACTGAGGATGTCACCTCAATTGGTAATGAAACGTTTGCAATCCAATTGCCAAGCTCGGCGAACAGACCAACAACCAAGCAGCGCACCCGAGCTACCTACATTCCACAACATTGCTTAGGTGAAATTTGCCACTTTGGTCTTGATCACCACAATTCAAAGGTAATCTGGAGATCTCACTTGAGATATGTATGAGTGCTTATTGTGGCCCCTGCTGGGACTGGCTGGCACCCGGAATAGCATACCAGAATTTTATGACGTTTCAATCTATTTTCACCGAGTTACAGACGAATGTCGCGTTACGTTTATGTCACCATTCAGCCAACAACTGGATTTCTGTAGGATGACTTGGTGTCTTTACTATGAAGCGGATTCACTGGGCTTGTCCTAGATTGTTTGTATGCATGTCTGCTGAGAGCATTCTTTCAAGCTGCGTGAATTTTATTCAGCTTTTACGAACTCTGTAGTACTGAGACCCAGTGTTACTAAGGTATGGCCATCGTACCTACACCTATCACACGCGTGTTGAAAAGTGACCCACTCGTGTATGATATGAAGGACGTCCAAGTACAATTCTGATGCACTATGCCATTTGTGATGCTCAAAGAAACTTATTAACCCATGTTCTGGGGTCAGGTGATCATAAGATCAGCTTTCACAGTGAGTTTAAGTGCCTGAGATTGTGCTCCATTATCGGCTGCTTTTGCAAGCTCAAGTGCTCTGTAACTATCAGCATACGAACTGGAGACGAACGATAACCACAAGAATTTACTCCGTATACCTCAAATAATACTATATTATTCCTCCGGTTCAACCGTGACGACTGCAGTAAATAGGACCTAATTCGAACTGTGACGCATCGTCCTTACCACAGCTGCTATCTGCATGAATATCATGAGAATATTGCTTGTAGAGAAACAGTCGACACTAGTTTGACTCGGGATGATAGAACTTTGAGGCCAAACTGCAACTTACATCTGATCAGAACCAAGCGAAAAACCTTCTACTTTGGGATTTCTCTCATTTTCTTTGTTCTGTTTTTGTACTCACAAAGATCCCCTGATAGCTTGGTGAAATTAAACCAGTATTAAACAAATAGTTACACTTAATTTCACCGAAAAGCTCTAACTTTGTCTGCTTTCAAGTAAGAGCTTGCCAGCCACGGAAGTAGTATTTCAAAGACTTTTGAACTTCGTGTCGAATGCTTCATGAACTCGATACGTTCAACAATGTATTTTCAATTTCTTGTTTTGCTGTCACAAGTTACGGTCACGAATCCAAGGTTTTTTTTGTCATTTGTGTCTGTTCACAGCTTTTAGTCGATTTTAGACATGCAACAGTTGAAATGCCGAATGATCAACCAGGTTGAATCCAACAATGAGAGCTTTAAAGCCTCAAGTTTTGAGACATTGCAAAGGACCAAACAGACCTCAGTAGCTCGTTCTCTTATCCGGCCAACTGCTGTGCCACACACAGGCAAACTCAGATAGACGTGCCGTCGAGATGGGACTGAATGTCACTGCAGTTTGACGGTTTGTCTCTACTCATAACCTCCTGCAGTTTGACGGTTTGTCTCCACTCATAACCCGCCGAGATAGAGTGATGATTGTCCATAACATCAACTAAGACCCATGTACCTAGTTGGTCCATGAATCGAAATCAAACTTACAAGGCCTAACAGTTCTTCAGATTGGGGGTTGGAACATATGTGACAACAGTTTCCTCACAGATTGCACCACTCTTGTAGTACGACCACTTTGGAGCCAATTTCTGCGATTGGTGGCCTATTCGTCATGCGGCAGTATGTCAGCTCGAACATAAAAATGTGCCGCAACGATACCGGTAACCTCATGCCAGATTGTCATTAGTGTTGTCTCACTAGCCAGGTCACCTTACTTGCTGCACGCAGCAGGATGCATAGGCGGAATAAGGCTACTACTGAAAACACCAAGCTTTCTTCAGAACTATCCGTTAAATCCCTTCCTGTTCCGTTAAACGAGCACTCTTCCTTAGACTCTTCCTTGACTGATGACATGCTACACTCACTTCTGCTGCTTCTCTACGGTTTCTCATAGCCCGTTCTTCCGTGTTCATCACAACCTTCAATCTACAGACTGTAAAGCAACTCGGCCAACAAGAAGCCGCAATGTATCCCCCTGAAACGTTACCACATGAATTTTTCTGAAGCACAAATAAAAAATTAAAATATGGTACCTTCGTGGTATGTAACATTTCCCTGTCACCACGTTCCAATTCTTCTGACAACTGTCCAGTTTACTTTCGCCCAGGTCCAGCGAAGCAGCTGATTTTAATGTGTTGGATACACACCAGATACAGCGATAGGCCATTGTCAGTTCTAAAGCCAAACTTGTCAGATCTAGCCTTCCTCTTTAAATGTGTACCGTATTTGCTCGAGCCGTTAAAGTCACCTTACACTCGACTTGAAAGACTGTTAACCCGATGGGCTTCTCCATACAGTGTCGGTTAAACTAGACCCTTTAAGCAGGTGCGGAATTGGTTACAAGCGGTGTTTTATTCGCTTGATTTGGCATCTTTGAGGAAACCAAATAACCTTTTGGAATTTCTTTGACCGGATGAATTTTAATGAGTGGAGAGCGATAAAATCAGTAAACCGCCCGACCTAACGCAATCTAATCACTACGGTACATCCATATACCGGTGTAGAGACGATACTACTGATGAGGCATGCAAGTAGTATGTGGTTTCTCATAAGTCCACTTCGCGTCCAATGAAAATTGAGATGTATTACGAAATTTGTGGAGTGGCTTTGTAGCATTCGTTTATATTTGGGTGATAGGCAATGAGTATTCGGGAAATTTCAGGAAGATCTGCTCGAGAAGAAGACGGATACTCATTTTTTGTAAACAAGATGCATATGAGAGTTTTGCTTCCCTGTCCAATAGTCTGTAACCGTTCAGTTGGCATTTTCCAACAATTAGCTACACAGCGAAGGCGCACTTCTTTTGACCGGAACGTACATGGGTAGGTTCTAGGCTTTGCAGTGTGTGCAGACACCAAAATCTGCGAGTGTGATGCTTCACTCATCTACCCATGTCAGGAAAGCCCCCAATAGACGGTTGCGTAATACATGTCTGTGAAATGTTTGCTGCCATACATTCTCCGCAACTCAACGAACCTTGTTTGTATACTTATAAATTTACCGTATTGTTAAGCTGTAGCTAAAACAAGTGACGAATAAAACGGGACCAAAGTGTTCTTTGAGTTAAATATAAGCCGTTCAGCGGTAGATGTAAATGTGATATAAGATGGCCTCGAAAAGGTGGAAACTAAGATGAATCGTTGAACTATTTCCTGTTTACAATGATGATCCATCGGACGTTTTGACGGGCCCAAACAACTCTCTGCTGACAGCCTGGGACTCTGAGTTCAGCCAACTCCAATTAGATATCTACTAGGAAAGCCCTAGATTAGCGTCTTTCCCCTATTTGAAGAGAAATGCGTACACTACATGTCTTTTGCTAGGGAATTTGGAAAACCCTTCGCGATACACAAAGAGGAAGAACAGTGTGCGATATCCAGTTTCAATACAAACAGGGTTCTTGTTTTGTGGCTGTCTTTTTCTGTGTCCTTCTCACTCTATCAAGAGAAAAGTGAACAAGTTTTCGTGAAGACGATCAAAAGTTCATTTCCTCGACCAAAGTCTGCGAACTTCAATTTGCACTATGGTGCACCCGTTAAATCGATGCTAGAGCACATCAACCGGAAAGTTATTAATGGATTGGGAAAACGTGTGTTGAATAAAGAGGGTTTTCGTTCTTCGGTATGTGGGCTCCTAAAGCCCCCTACAAATGCTTGATTTCCACCTGTTAGGTTTGAGTGGTGTCTGCCTGGGGACCCAATCCTAACATACTCGCTTCTCGAAAGTGACTGGGCTTCGTTTCAATTTTCGTTGGTTATTTTCATCGTAACGATCGCAAGCGCAATTTGTAAACGCGTG
>NW_008751663.1:1296493-1306636 GCF_000715545.1 Opisthorchis viverrini
GGAAATGCTTTCGTAAAATGCCATAAAATCCCCCCCCGACTCTCCTCTTTTGTCTTTTAGTTGAAGCGTGTCAAAGTAGACGATTCACAGGCAATGATCGTTTTGAACCGGGGAGCTTGGACAATCGCGCAGCGTACATGCATTAATTGCTGAATCTCTGGTTTATACTAACGTTTGAAGTTTCATATAGACGCGACTCAAGGTCGGGCACTCAACTGGTCTCTGCCAAGCAGATAGTGACTTTTGTACGGTCTAACGACGTGAGGTTATCCAGTCACACAGAACACGAAAGTGATATCCGCTTCGTCTCGATATTTCGGCAATACTTGAGCAGAGACGGAAACTTGGACGGCCGACAAACTCGGTCGATAACCCAGTAATATTCAAAAGCGTTTTTACTTATCTGTCTGTTTCAGGCACTCAGACTGAGGAAAAATCGGTGATGCGTACCGACACGAAAAACGGCACTTAGTATCAGTGATTTTAGAAATGCATTGAAGTCACCCTCTCATAACTTTGTTAGTCATGTCCAGCCGCGTACAAGTAATAAATACAAATTTAGTGACTTAATAATTACGAGGATTAGATTCATGCTCATTCAGGCAGCGTGCTTTTAGGGGAAACCATCTCTGCTGGCTGTTGATTTGTTCGAACTTGGTATAGACACCGCGGCACATGACAACTGCGGTGAGAAAAAACCATGACTTAAACACAAGTCCGCATTGCGTACAGAAATTAGCTTGGATGTGTATTGTTGCAGTATCTACTTGGAGTGTGCTGACCCAGTGAGATCCATTGACCAGTTACAGACTTGGACTGGGGAGCAAAACTCTCATATGCATCTTAGTTACAACAACTGGACATCCATCTTCTCTTGAATGCGTCTTCCTGAGCTTTCCTGGATATTCATTGACTATTGCTCAAATCCAAGCAAATGGTACAAAGCGACTCCACAAATTCCGCAACAAATCTCTCTTTTCAAGCAAATTCATAAGGAGAAAACATACTACTCCCGTGCCTTTCCAGTCAGTAGTACCACCGTTACACTGATAGAGATTTCATGGGTCTCATTTTCGGGCACAAAACTCACAACGGTTCACTATTCTCTTAATAAAAGGGATCTGCTCTTTGGGGTTTTTGTCAACTGAACAGTCATTCTGCCGAATTTCGTTGGCAAATGGAGCCTACTGAAAACGCGTCCCTCTGTACTTTCAAAATACACGTTATGGGTCAGTCGATATTATATGTGTGAAGGTCGTGCTCCTGATTATATTCACCGTCATTGGAGAACGGCGACTGAACTAATCTCACCCTACAGACGTAATACGCTACTCATAAGGGTGCTGAAAATCTTCACTAGCCCACAACCACTTCCCTCTTTCTTTAGGCTCATCAGGTGAGCCCATCCCTGCGGTCCAATCAGCCCTATGTTCTACTTGAATCCAAATTGCACGAAATTCGATAAATACACAGAACGCTCACCTGGGCCAAATGAATTTCTCGTTTAGGATCCTTCAGGCCACCTCTTGTTTCGCTTGATACAACTTCTGAAATATCGCAATACTCTGTGTGCAAGTAACACACAAGTTCTGCGGAAACTCAGGGACTGTGCCTTCTTGATGAGCACCAAGAAGGCCGAAACCGGTTATGGAGTGTCGAAGTGTTTTCAGCAACCTTACGAGTGGTGTCTTAAGTCCATACAACGTATTGCGGTATCTCAAATAAATGAAACCTTAGATGGTCTGGCACAGCAAACTCAGTTGAAGTGGAACAGTATAAAAGAGGGACTGTGCTGGGGTTCAGGGGATTCTTGCATGAAAACCAAATTGACATTGAAATGAGTTTATTATCTTATTCTCGGTCATAGGGTCAAGAAGAAGGCGCTGGTCCGTAAGTTCATTGATAAGTTTCTGGTAGCCTTAGAAGCAGCATGGCACACCTCGATATTTGTTACCAGTCTGGCTGAGATTCATTTGAAATGAGAATTTACTATTTGTGAAATACAGTCTTAGCATACCACTCTGGCTCTCGTGGGGAACTTAACTTCCTTACGGTTAGATTTTCAACTAAATGTGTTGCATGGAGGTCGCTTTTCGTTTCGGTTGATACGATATACGAGATATCGTAGCGTACTTTCTTGATGGAACCCACTCAAACGGTTGCGGAATATCATAAACGAGAGATTCAGCTGGGATTCAGGTGGGTCCCAAATGAAAACTTGGCTGGTATGCAAGTGGGTGTATTTGTCGAACTTCGTACATTTTGAGGTAAAGTGGATCACAAGATTGACAGAAACCTAGCGACCACGTGCACCTGACTAGCCTCAAGAAGGGCGAAACCGGTGATGGACTGAGTATATCGGCAACCCTGTGAGAAGCATCCCTCAAGAAACGAATAGATTATTCGACAGCTTCCATGTTTTTTCTTCAACTAATTAAAACAGACCACTTCAGAAGGTATGAGTGCATCTATGACTGCCAGCACAAAAAGCTAATAAATAATTCTCTGTCCGTCTTCGTTCAGGTTTGCCATAACATCACGTGGAACTTACGCTTCACGGGATCGTAAATGTGAACGACAAAACCAGATATAAAAAGACGAACGGATTTGGGTCACGCAGACGACATTCTTCTATTATTTGATGGTCATCCACCCGCGCAAATAACTCTGAAGGGAATGTCGGAAGTGGTTACTTATTTCAGCCTAAACCTTGTACTTTCAAAATGTAAAGTCCTTCAAAATTTTTGTCCTCCCCGCATCATCTAAACTTCAAAATGGCGACCTTTATGTCTTCTATAGGTTTCCTAGAATTGATAGCAGCCTAAACGGTGGGCGCATTGCATCAGATGAAGTCAATTCATGTATTATCAAGGTAGGAAGATTAGTTCATGAGCCATTTCATCTGTGGCCTCAGAGTTCAACAGCCCTGAGGCTGGTGTCGTGTGAAGACAGCCTTGAAAACGGCCCATGGATAAGGCCATATAAGTCGCCCGTTCCGTTCTGAAGACCTCAAGGTAGTGATATGCTTGCTACTACTTCTTAGTCAGATCATTGACTACAACATACCTGTCGTGGGAAGCTGAACGTACGTACAAAGGGCTTTGAATTAATCCCGCCATTAACGCCTTGTTACAACAGGATGTTCGGATGTATTCATTCCATTTGTTCTGAAGGCTTAGGTACCTTGTCATTGGCAATTTTCTCTAAGGACAGGGATTTTATTTTAAATGGGCCAAAGCGCACACTTTGATTGGACGCGTTACACGGGCTGCCGCGTCGAGCTATCAGCTAAAGACTGAGAGGTACATTCAGTTTGTGCTAAATTCACCCAATAACCGCTTTCCAGATAGTTTTAATTACCTCTCAAAAGTGCAGAATATTTTTCGCACCCCTACACGCCCTGTCTAACTTGTTTGGCAGCCCCCATCCGTAAGTTTGTATATCGTTTGGTACTTAGTCACTATTGATTCCAGGAAGTCATGTCCCGTCACTGTATCTTTTTCTGCTCCTGCCGAAGGTGCTATCAGCGGTCATAAGTTCTGTTTTATTATGACGTTTACTAACCCATTTGTTTATAAAACCGATTCCCAACTGTTCTCAATGTAGCATCTACTGAACGCAGTCGTCTATTCCTTCTGCTCACTGAATACAAAATTCGTGAATCAGCTTTTTCCAACCGTCCCATAAAATCACTATCTGCCTGGATCATAAAAGCGGTGTGATAATAACTTTTCCAAAATAGTTGTTTCAAATGTAAAATTTCTTGGTTGTAGCGTTTGTAGAGAAACCTTATTTCTGCGACCACATAATACAAAAATGGCTCAAACGGTTAACTGATAGTTCATTTTGTATGTCTTATCTTCGATTCGTTGGTTTAACGAATGGCGGCTTTTTAATGCAGCACCAATACAGCGACGTAGCAACAGGCATAATACTTTTCAACGGTAACCCTTGGAACTGAAGTCGTTGATCAAAAATACGTAAAATCCATTAGGAAGAGCGTGGCTGTCAGCGAACCGCACGTAAATTTATTCAGACAAACATATTCATCGCCTGCTTGTTTGATCATTCATTCAACTTAAAACCTCCAATTAATCCAATGAAAACGAGGAGCTAAACTGGAACACCTGTATCCTGGCTTTTAATGGATCCATTTCAGAGACTGTGCCTCTTAAGACACCTTGGTCGCTTGGGCATAAGCTCAAGTGTCAAAAATTCAACTTCAAGACAATCCCTTGGTGGATTTCACAACATATTGAATGCAGACAGCAGTAGGTAGGGCCTATGTTTGAATGAAGAGCCCCTTTCATTTCGGTTTCGAATTGAGTGTTGCGCCAGTCTTTCATTTCTCGTCCCTTCTTGTTTTCGCAAAGTCCCTCATTTTTATTGGCTTTCTTTTTCGTCGTATTAAACTTCAGTCAGACTGCAAACTTCTCCAGACGTTATCATCAACTCAGTTCTCATGACACGGACCTAGCGATAGAGAGGCCAGTGCCTGAAACCGCTTGAACTTATAGGAACGTGTTTGTTCAAGTCCACAAAATCTCCCTTTGGTGATCAAAACTTTCCCCCGCTCCTGGAACACCACCTACTGCACGTACACGCCACACTGTATTGCGTTTTTTGATTACGTATTCTTTAACACGGGCCGAAATATCTGGTCACTTGATGAGCTCCTTGTGTGGCTGCAGGGCTAATGGTTGATGCCGCCAGGAGTTTTGTGGAATTAATGGCGATACTGATCTGTAGGCGAAGCTAGTACATGATGATGGTTACCAGTAAGGCATTTCAGCATCGATTGGGTTCACACAAAGACGTACAGATTCCGCGAGCCAAGTTCAACGTTATCTAAAGCCATATTTCCGAAACCTGCCACGAGTCGCTCCCGAAAAAATAGTCTTCACCAATACCTTTAAAGCAATAGCGTCGGAAATGTTTCTACAATTGCACCGCAGATGTTGGGCTAGCTATAATACTCCGCCTTGCAAAACTATCCTAATAGAATTTTAAAAACGCACTATGGTTACTGTGCGCACGAAATTTCCAGTAATCATTCCTGACTTTCTTGAAATCTGGCATCCACAAATGTGACAAATCGAAGAGGAGCAAAACTCAGAAGCTCGGCTGCCATTTTGGGGTCATTTACCGATGATACTGTCATGCGCATCACTTCCCTTCTATCCCAAGCTGCTTTATCAGTTCGGCCGTTGGTAGTGTGGTATTAGAACCATTGTCCAACAAAGTATGAGTTATTACAGTTGTTTTTGACCCGATCAACCGAACTGCCACGAATCCAGGGTAGCTCCGGTGTCTTTCATCTACCGCTGAGTTGACTTTGGTATCTTTCGTGGCCTTCACCATCAACCGTGTCGTGAAGCACACGGTGATGTCGATCATGTAATTCAGGACGTTGCAACGTGTAGGAACGCGACACTCAAATGGTATATGGGCATATGATACGTATGATATATAAGCAAGTAAAGCATAACTTGAGACCTCGCACTCTACTCAGCTTCTTGACTTAAGGTGGGATGCCATACGCTTCAACGTGTGAAAGATTGAGTCTGTGAACTGTATAGGCAAGCTATAATCGCTTTCATAGCTGCAACTTTGATGCAGGTTTTTATGTTAGCATTTTAAGACTACTTTGTCTGCCTGATTAACATATGTTCTTGGGCTTGCGATAAAACCGTAGCAATTTGAAGCAGTGGATACATTTCTGTCCAGGAAAGATACTAGATGTTTGAATTACAGCTCTGATTTTGAACGCAGAATTTCGTCTGCCGCTCCAGCCCACCTTTGTTGCAAATGCTCAGGTGGACGTTCTACTAAACGCTTAAGATCCGTCAAGAAATTTCACTCCGACGTACACTGTATCGGCCGCAAAGCCAGAGCACAGTTAATCATTTCCTTATCAGCCTTCGTACGGCATCGATATCTCCTGGAGCAACGGGCAGTCCAACCAGTACATTAATCATGAAAATCTGCAGGGTTGTATGGCCTGCCGAAACGCGTCCATGGCCTTTTGATAGCCTGAGCTGCTGGGAAGGAAACCACCATGTCCAATCGATTCTGCGGCTTCCTCACAACAATGATGGAGGAGATTCATTAAATTATTCAACGGGCAGTCCAACCAGTACATTAATCATGAAAATCTGCAGGGTTGTATGGCCTGCCGAAACGCGTCCATGGCCTTTTGATAGCCTGAGCTGCTGGGAAGGAAACCACCATGTCCAATCGATTCTGCGGCTTCCTCACAACAATGATGGAGGAGATTCATTAAATTATTGCTATCATCAAAGAGCTTTCATAAACTTAAAATTCCATCACATTACCAATAAACTTATCTATTTCTGTTTCCGGATGCTCAATGACTCTTTCGGAACGAATATTGCGTCCGATTCACTGGTTTCTAGGACAATGGCCCTGCATAACTCTTCTGAAGCTGGTCCCAATTTAAATTGCCCAAGGATCTCATTCATGGGATTCTGCATAGCAGAAGTCTCCAATCCCCCTCTGAGGTTCGGGGTCCCTGGCCCAGCAGCAGATGAAATCAGACCTTCACACATCGTAATCATTATGCCCCAGCGAAGCGTTAATTAACACTTGATCAGCGAAGCGTCTTTCGTTGGTGATAACCAAATCCATCCAGCACGCAGTATCTGGTGGATGCGAAGACATTTTAGGTCCGAGTACTTTGTTAAAAAAATCTGGTCAGAGCCGCTGCAAAGCGTCCACTAAACTCGATGCACCGGACTTCCATCAAGAACGACCAGGGAGCGATCAAGTCATCAAAGCGCAAAAGGTGTGTGAATTAGTAGCAGGGGGTGGTCTCTCAAAGGTTCGTATGAAGAACTGGCTATCTTCCGGTGGACCCAGGATACAAACGTAGACAAAGGGAAGAGAATCGGTCCCAAGCAGCGGAAATTGAATCAAAAACGCATTACAAAATGATACAGGATTGGAATCGGAGAAGAAAATCGGAATGAGCAGGGCTGCATGTGAATATAGAGCAACCCTACAGGCCCACAGGTGTTTCGAGTCCTGGTCCTGGACCAATATATCCTTTTTAGATAACAAGTGAAGCCTCGTCTATCTTAGTCTCAAACATGGTCTTTAATTCAGAAAATCCAAAAATGAATACTGTTGTTTCCTGTCTGTTGCCACCTGCTTGTACTCGTTCCATTTGTGTCCTGCAACTGGCAAAGCCAGAAAATACAGACGGTGAAAAAAAACCAGTGCTTGGAGTTTGTTAAACATTTCTCTTACACTCACTTTGTCCCCTGGGTTGTGGTACTGCACAGTCCACGTAATAAGTTCCAGATAAAATGGTCCATCATCTCGGAAGTCCACTCCCGCCAGTCCCTGTACGTTTGATTTCCTAGCCCAGCATGCTTATACCGGTTCGCTCCAGACCTTTTGCACTTTAATATATTATATTAGCAAACCCACCACCTGATCGGCCGTTAGTCCAGTAAGTAGGAATCCACCCTTATCCTGTCTCATTTAATCACCTGTTGTCACCACACTAGTTGTGGTAAACGTTATGTTTTTCGTTCTCTAACAATGCACGCTATCCTATCTGATGGTCCCTCAAGCTCAACGGTCTTTACCGATTTCATCTCACTCCCTCGTCTTCCCAAGCTTCGACCATCGGCAACACCTGGTTTGGACGCCCTGTTTGGTTGTTGTCCATTCCACCTGGCATGTGATCTGCATCCACAGAGATCCCCAATCAGACGGGGAAAATATCTGCGATCTTCCATTGGTTTCGTTCTACCTCCGTGGATCTCCTTGGCAGACCTGAAAAATTTCCGATGCTAACAGAATTGCACATCCCAGCCCAATCACCTCAAACATGACGTCCGTTACGGGGCTGTCTAAAAATCGATGTGTGTCGGGCACGGCACTGCCATACCCAATTTGATAGCACACCCGCATCTATCCCTTCATATCCTCGACCGTGCCCTTCCGCCCACCCGTTCAATTAACGGCAACTACGAGCAAGCTCTTCACCCGACCCTAGCTGCCCCCAGGACACGTTCATTCTAATCTGCTGAAACCTTTGTCCGGATTTAACCATTTCGCTGGACTTTCAGTTCGTGCTCTCTAGGAAGTGAACAATTTTGTGCACAATTCGCGTTCCGGCTTGTGTGTTCTCATCAACTCACTCTTCGATGGACCCTTCTCAGCCGACTCAAATACAACAGCGACTCCGGTGGGCCCCTAAAGTTTCACTCTATGCCACGATTCTGAGATCCCTGCTACCATTTATCGTCATTACTTATCCCTCCATTTCATCATCCCCAATTATGCTTTTCTTGACCTTGGTCATAAGCCCTACGGTCCAAGGCCAGTAGGTCTCAGCGATGGTTTTAGGCTTTAGTTACTGCTACTACTACTAATAACAATAATATCTATTCCCAACTTGTGGGTGCCAAACCGTCTGGCGTGATCATATGCTTACAGTCAGAATGGAGCATGACTGGGGGAGTTGTGGGGGTGCGGATTGCACAAAAAGAGGACAGTGTCATAGACAGCAGGGAATATTCGATGAAATAGTAATAGTAGGTTTCTTTCCCAACTTGTTCGGAACAATGGGCATGAGGTCCGCCTAGTTCAAAGACATAGCCAGCTGGCCTGAACTCCAGCTGAAAAACATTGCCGGCCACGAGTGACCTTGGGCGGCTAGGTAAATAGCTGGAGTCATAACGAGCAAAAGTGGGGATGGAGATGGAATAATTTAACTTGGGAGCACGTGGTGAGGGTTGTCTCAAAATGTGTTTTATTCTGAAACCATGCAGACTCACTGGTTGAACTGTTGTGTGGACGTCAGGCGCGAAGGATGGGTTGGGTGGGGGCAATTTTCTAATACATGGGGTGACCCGAACACCGTATACGGATTTGAACTTGTGGAGCAAGCGAGCCGAAATCGTCGCCGGTGCTACCTGAATTGAGACAAACTTCTGCCTAATGAGAGCTGGCGCTATGAGCTTGAAAATATTTTCCCCATGTTCCCGTCATGTGTTTTCTGGGTCAACAATGAATGACCTGTTGGCCAGGCCTTATTCAAGCAGGTCGTAAGTAGCAGTTACGTCCCATCGGGGGCGACGGTACTCCAGGGGAAAGAGGTCAAGTACCGCGAGAAATACATGAGGCCGGTGGCAATTTTCGTGGCGGCTGCCTGGACGCGTCCAATGAGGGTTACGTCTTCTGTGCACCCTGATTAGACAACTTGGCTGACATATTCTAGGAGCGGTCTGACGTAGGTCCGATAGAGTGTTTAGAAGTCCAATAGAGGAATACGGACGAAGGTGTGCCAAATCATCTGCAGAAGGGCGGATGCCTTTTGGGCCGATTTCTCATGGTGCAGTGAAAAAGACATGTTCGAAGAGAGCCAGATACCCTAATTTTTTGGCGTCTGTCCTCATTCTTCTGGCCCTTTTTCACCATGCATGACAAGAACATTCGCTGAGTCTTCTCCTAATGTCAAATTTGCCGGACGACCGACCATTATTTTGCGGCATCTACATCCGTTTGAATGGTACCTGCATTAGAACTCAAGGATTTTAAGTCATCCACTTGCAAGAACATCTGGAAAGCTGCATTAGAAGGATTTTAAGTCATCCACTTGCAAGAACATCTGGAAAGTGGTTGACGTAGATCAGAAACAGTAATGGACCCGAAACGGAACGGAAGGAAACTCCAATGGAGACCGGTGCCGGAGAAGAGTAGGTCGAGCCAACTTTCACTCTGAATATTCTGCCTAATAGGGACGGCTTAATCCAGCGCAGAATTTCCCCTTGAATCCTGCAAGATTCGAGTTCGTGGAGCCGTGGGACATGTGAGACCCATTCAAATGCTTTTGAGAAGCCGAAGAATTTGGCAGCCGATATTAGTCCCTCTTCCTTGACTTGAGTTAAGCTGTCCATAAGTACGAGCATATATGTCAAACAAGAACGGTTTGGGGGAAATCCACGTTGGGCTGGAGATATCAATTTGTCGTAGTTAAGGTGATATATGGTGGCTCGCTTCAGAATGCGTTTCATCACCCTGCTGCTCCTCGGTCAAACCCTCTCTCTTACCGCTCTCGCTGTCAAACCCTAGGCCTCGAGCCACTATGGCTCGGACCGCTTGGGGGGA
>NW_008751663.1:1307327-1310789 GCF_000715545.1 Opisthorchis viverrini
GGCCTTGTTCAAGCAGGTCGTAAGTAGCAGTTAAGTCCCATCGGGGGCGACGGTACTCCAGGGGAAAGAGGTCAAGTACCGCGAGAAATACATGAGGCCGGTGGCAATTTTCGTGGCGGCTGCCTGGACGCGTCCAATGAGGGTTACGTCTTCTGTGCACCCTGATTAGACAACTTGGCTGACATATTCTAGGAGCGGTCTGACGTAGGTCCGATAGAGTGTTTAGAAGTCCAATAGAGGAATACGGACGAAGGTGTGCCAAATCATCTGCAGAAGGGCGAATGCCTTTTGGGCTGATTTCTCATGGTGCAGTGAAAAAGAGATGTTTGAAGAGAGCCAGATACCCTAATTTTTTGGCGTCTATCCTCATTCTTCTGGCCCTTTTTCACCATGCATGACAAGAACATTCGCTGAGTCTTCTCCTAATGTCAAATTTGCCGGACGACCGACCATTATTTTGCGGCATCTACATCCGTTTGAATGGTACCTGCATTAGAACTCAAGGATTTTAAGTCATCCACTTGCAAGAACATCTGGAAAGTGGTTGACGTAGATCAGAAACAGTAATGGACCCGAAACGGAACCTTGGGAAACTCCAATGGAGACCGGTGCCGGAGAAGAGTAGGTCGAGCCAACTTTCACTCTGAATATTCTGCCTAATAGGGACGGCTTAATCCAGCGCAGAATTTCCCCTTGAATCCTGCAAGATTCGAGTTCGTGGAGCCGTGGGACATGTGAGACCCATTCAAATGCTTTTGAGAAGCCGAAGAATTTGGCAGCCGATATTAGTCCCTCTTCCTTGACTTGAGTTAAGCTGTCCATAAGTACGAGCATATATGTCAAACAAGAACGGTTTGGGGGAAATCCACGTTGGGCTGGAGATATCAATTTGTCGTAGTTAAGGTGATATATGGTGGCTCGCTTCAGAATGCGTTTCATCACCCTGCTGCTCCTCGGTCAAACCCTCTCTCTTACCGCTCTCGCTGTCAAACCCTAGGCCTCGACCCGAGCCCCTGTGGCTCGGACGGCTTGTGATGAATCTAACTCTCCTACACCGCCTACTGCACAAAAATGCCTTTATAGCAGAAGCCAGACCAAACGTAAACCCACACCCTCGCTATCAATTCCGTAACTCCTGCAACCTTTTAGTGTCCCCCAGCTCGTACACACATACGCCGCTACTTCTTTCTAGTTTACTACGCTCGCCACTGAAACAACCTTTCCTGAGCAGCTGCGAAACATCACGTATCATCATACTTTTTCTCAGTCTGTGGGCTAATTCCTTACCTATGAAACTGCTGCCGTCCTACTACTACCCCCGACCTCCTATATGAATTGGGTCCAGTACACACTTGAGTATAGCGACAACAAAGTTACTAGGCAAGTAAAAGATCCAGCTACCATATCTTCCTTACTTCAAGCCGCTGAAGGACTTAAACGCTTACTTGATCTAAGTATGTTGTGTTACCGGCCTGGCTGTTTATCTTCTTTTCCCAACCAACCTATACATCGTTCTAGTCAAATCCCTACCCCGGATTGCTCTACAAGCCCTGTCTAATGGCTGATGCTGCCGGCTTAACTCTAACTGACAAAAAAAACCAAAGTCAGTTTTTTCTCACCACTATGGCACATTATACGCCGATGTATATACAACAAATCCGTATGATGATTTGCTCCACAGCTCACTAAACACACACAACATCCTGACATGGTAGCTCACACCAACTCTCAGTTGGCGTTTAGCTATAGTGTACTTGCCCTGAATATCACCATTCCGTCCACACTGTCTCATTGGCAACTGTCATCTCACTGCCTCCTCCGCGACTTGTCTCTACCAGCGGCTGTTTGCCGTTTGCTTGTTCAAATTGAGCTGATTTTACTGGACTTGCTTTCCGCCGACCGGAAGAAACCGGTAGCTGGATTACTTTACCAATGCACAAACCACAATTATGACTGCTTGGATGGCTTTCCACCTTGCAGATCTGGTCGATGTGCATGGCTGTAGCTGCCTTCGTCAATATCGAGGCTACACCGAAATAAAACCCACCTCGCTAACTAAGCAAAAGGACACACCAACTTGTTGCTCCGAGGAGCGGACACATACAACACATAGATATACTGCGACATTCCAGGCTCTCCACTGTCAGCCGGCGGGGCTAGCATCGGACGTCTTCTTCGTCATGCACCATTCATTGATTAAAGCTGATAATTGCTCCGGGGGCTGGCGACCATCTCACCTACCTACACCCTTCATCCTAGATTGTCCTAGTATCATCCAACTCACTAATGACCTCCAGGAAATCTAGTCCACCAACTCAAAATTTACACCCCCGCCAGTCGTCACGTGTTTGGTTATCCTCATCACACCGCCTCTTAGCCTACATACAGTGAAGTGTCCTGTCTCAGGTAATACAGTTATACAGGCGATCTTAGCTTGACTTTGATGACTACACTACTGAGTGCAAATCCATCCTTATCCTGTCTTGCTTAGCCACCTGGTGTCACCGTCATAACTGTGGTAGACGATCGTTTTTTCCTATATTAAAGGACTATATACTGCCTGATGACCCATATAACTCTCCAGACCTTATTGATCTCATCTCACTACATCTTCCCAAGCTTTGACCCGTGGTATTACGCGCTGTGGACGACCTGTTTGACCGACTTCCACGCTACCTGATCTGTGAATTACGAACGAAGGGCTTCCCGGCCTGAAAAAACAACAACAAATACTACGCGCGATATTACATTTATTTGGCTTACCGTGAGAAACCCCCGGGCAACGCACAACACCCCGGTGATCACAGGAGTGCGCATCCCAGCCTAACTACCTCCGTCACGACGTCCGTCACGGGGCTGTCCAGAAACTGAAGTATTACAGTGCAGTGACGTTACGGCACTGTGATAGCCACACATCTGCAATCGTTCACTACCTTCTTTGATCGTGCCCTCTCGCTCACTCGTTCCATTACCGGCAACCGCAATCAGTTTTTATTTGTCACCAGCCACCACTGTGAGGCATTCCTTGCAATCTGCCGAACCTTGTGTCGGATGTAAAGATTTCGACGACTTTTGTTCGTACTCCTCACCAAGTCAGTCAATTTTCGTACGGTTTGCGTGAACTCGTTCCCCCAAATAACTTTTACACTCGACCCTACTCCAGTAGCAACACTAGTGAGTCGCTCAAGTTTCAATGCACACTGTGATTCTGATTGTCCTACTACCAGTTGTCCGTACTGCATATTACCCCATTTCACCATCCCCACTTACGATTCCCGTGGCCGTCCGCCCAAAAGCCCAGGGGCATGGAGCCCTAGTGACGGCTTTTAGTTCAATTGGCCGGCCATCTCGTGGCAGTTCTACTGTCTCTAAAGATCCATTGCCCTGACTCGACCCCTCCTGCAATTTGAAGCATTTTTTGTTTTTATTGTCAAGTTTTGGGAAGGAAACTTTTGTTATACC
>NW_008751663.1:1314201-1317600 GCF_000715545.1 Opisthorchis viverrini
TCCAGCTATTTACCTGGCCGCCCAAGGTCACTCGTGGCCGGCAATGTTTTTCAGCTGGAGTTCAGGCCAGCTGGCTATGTCTTTGAACTAGGCGGACCTCATGCCCATTGTTCCGAACAAGTTGGGAAAGAAACCTACTATTACTATTTCATCGAATATTCCCTGCTGTCTATGACACTGTCCTCTTTTTGTGCAATCCGCACCCCCACAACTCCCCCAGTCATGCTCCATTCTGACTGTAAGCATATGATCACGCCAGACGGTTTGGCACCCACAAGTTGGGAATAGATATTATTGTTATTAGTAGTAGTAGCAGTAACTAAAGCCTAAAACCATCGCTGAGACCTACTGGCCTTGGACCGTAGGGCTTATGACCAAGGTCAAGAAAAGCATAATTGGGGATGATGAAATGGAGGGATAAGTAATGACGATAAATGGTAGCAGGGATCTCAGAATCGTGGCATAGAGTGAAACTTTAGGGGCCCACCGGAGTCGCTGTTGTATTTGAGTCGGCTGAGAAGGGTCCATCGAAGAGTGAGTTGATGAGAACACACAAGCCGGAACGCGAATTGTGCACAAAATTGTTCACTTCCTAGAGAACACGAACTGAAAGTCCAGCGAAATGGTTAAATCCGGACAAAGGTTTCAGCAGATTAGAATGAACGTGTCCTGGGGGCAGCTAGGGTCGGGTGAAGAGCTTGCTCGTAGTTGCCGTTAATTGAACGGGTGGGCGGAAGGGCACGGTCGAGGATATGAAGGGATAGATGCGGGTGTGCTATCAAATTGGGTATGGCAGTGCCGTGCCCGACACACATCGATTTTTAGACAGCCCCGTAACGGACGTCATGTTTGAGGTGATTGGGCTGGGATGTGCAATTCTGTTAGCATCGGAAATTTTTCAGGTCTGCCAAGGAGATCCACGGAGGTAGAACGAAACCAATGGAAGATCGCAGATATTTTCCCCGTCTGATTGGGGATCTCTGTGGATGCAGATCACATGCCAGGTGGAATGGACAACAACCAAACAGGGCGTCCAAACCAGGTGTTGCCGATGGTCGAAGCTTGGGAAGACGAGGGAGTGAGATGAAATCGGTAAAGACCGTTGAGCTTGAGGGACCATCAGATAGGATAGCGTGCATTGTTAGAGAACGAAAAACATAACGTTTACCACAACTAGTGTGGTGACAACAGGTGATTAAATGAGACAGGATAAGGGTGGATTCCTACTTACTGGACTAACGGCCGATCAGGTGGTGGGTTTGCTAATATAATATATTAAAGTGCAAAAGGTCTGGAGCGAACCGGTATAAGCATGCTGGGCTAGGAAATCAAACGTACAGGGACTGGCGGGAGTGGACTTCCGAGATGATGGACCAGTTTATCTGGAACTTATTACGTGGACTGTGCAGTACCACAACCCAGGGGACAAAGTGAGTGTAAGAGAAATGTTTAACAAACTCCCAAGCACTGCTGTTAGTGTTAATCAGCAAGTGGATCATGACGAAAAAGCTTTTGGGCGCAAGTCTCGTATGCTGGTAGTAAAGGCCCAGGAATCTTATTTTTTATGTTTGTATTTGTTTAATTTTTTTTATGAAAGCCCATAGCGCTTCACTTTTAAGACTTCTCCTCAACTGTGCCATATCCAATTCCTCCATAACTGAAAATTTATTATCCTTAACGCAACACGGATTTCTTCTCACTTGTAACACTTACATCGACCCTGACTTTCTCAATGTTGCCTACGTCAGATTGTGTTTGGGACATGGCGACCAAGTTTTGCTTCCCGGACGCATGAATGGATTGACCCTCACTGAGAGCATCAAACAGGCTGCCACGCAAATCTTTGGTGACATCAAATGCGTGGACCGCGTTAGGTATCCCCCAGTGCTTGACTTCTTTTCCCCGAAGTTTCATGATCTCCGGCGGGACCTAATGCTTTTATGTTCCGTTTGATGAAGGTTTCGGGATCATGTTTCTCACCGTTGAGCCAGCCATAACGCGGCGGGGACATGGTAGTAAATTTTCCATTCTCAGATTGCACACTTTTACCAAGTGGAATTTTTCACTTTGGTATTTGCTGCTTGGAATAACCTTTTTCTGACGGTTGTTCACGCAGCATCTAGTGCCCAGTTCGAAGTATTTGGGACGCCTTTTTAGCTGATACCTCTCGCTGGCAAGATTGCTTCCCCCAGCTGATAAATTAGGAAGCAATGCTTAACTCATATTTAGCTTGTGCCTTTCAGTTGAACGGAAGCCCCTGAACGACAGTGACAAATCAGTCTTGGGGATCTTTGTCGAATGCATCGATTCTGAGCATGAATCCGTGTGTGTGGGGAATAATTGCCTGACACCACGTCTCGTAGGCAACGTGCACTCGCACACATCTAGACGTATTTGAATGTAGGAACGGTTCATGCTTACATACTTCTGGGGCGTACTTACTTGGGCAAGTGTAGTTCACAGCACTGAAAACGATGGGTCCATTGGCCACAAAATGCTCTTATCTGCAAAATCTTTGCGGGCGAAATAAAACTTCCTGCTCCAAAATGTGGCATTTTGCCGTGTATGTGCCCAAAGCAAAAACCACCCAAATCTATTCTCATGGTTCCACAGCTCACCAAATTTTATTGTCCACTGAAGCAATCATACCTCGGGCGGAAAAAGTCTGGCGGACTACTCTTTTGGGATTGCTGATACCCCGTGCTGCTTAGACGGGGCCCAAAAGTTTAAACTCGTACTCTTTACTCAACTGCCTGTCCCTTTAATCGATCAGGAACACGTCGTATCTTTCAAAAATTCACTTCTATTGTGCGAATACTGAGTTCCCCTATCGACAGAATCAGATGCAGTCTTGAAGTCACGGACCGTCCCAATCTATTCTCATGGTTCCACAGCTCACCAAATTTTATTGTCCACTGAAGCAATCATACCTCGGGCGGAAAAAGTCTGGCGGACTACTCTTTTGGGATTGCTGATACCCCGTGCTGCTTAGACGGGGCCCAAAAGTTTAAACTCGTACTCTTTACTCAACTGCCTGTCCCTTTAATCCATCAGGAACACGTCGTATCTTTCAAAAATTCACTTCTATTGTGCGAATACTGAGTTCCCCTATCGACAGAATCAGATGCAGTCTTGAAGTCACGGGACACCAGAAGTGTGAGTCTTCGGGATGTATAAAGTTGCTGTAACATTTGGTGCTTTATGGTGCCCCTATCCGTGACCGGTGGCTAGCTGCTCTTAATAGGCGAACATCACGTCATGCATGTGGCCTTCGACCACCACAGGCCTCTCGTCCACCAAAGGCAGGGACGCCCTGGAGGAGACAAATCCCACATGCAAGCAGCGCCCAAACTACGTGGAGCTATCAACGCTTATCTCCGTATCAGAGGGCACAGCTGC
>NW_008751663.1:1319804-1322856 GCF_000715545.1 Opisthorchis viverrini
GACTCATATCGGATGCCATATTTTTCGACTGCTCAGAAGCATTTGATAGGTCCCACACGTCTCGATGCTCCACAAACTCGAGTCTTGCGGGATTCAAGGGAATATCCTTCACTGAATCAAGGCGTTCCCATCAGATAGATCATTCCGAGTGAGAATAGGCTCGACCTACTCTTCTTCAGCGCCGATCTCCATTGGAGTTCATCAAGGGCCGTCTTGGGACCAGTGCTGTTTCTGATCTACGTCAACGACCCCCCGGACGTTCTTGCGAGTCCATGTCTACTTTTTGCGGACGACTTGAAATCCCGGAGTTCCAATGCCAGTGCCCTCCAAATGGATGTAGACGCTGCAAGCAGTGGTCGTTGGACTGGCACCTTCCTCTAAACGACGGAAAGTGCGTCCATATGTCGTTTGGAGGAGACTCAGCGGATGCCATTGTTATGCATGACGAGGAAGGACCAGAAAATATCATGAGGATAGATGCCAAAGAGGAGTTGGGCATCTGGGTCTCCTCAAACTTGTCCTTATCATTGCACCACGAGAAATCGGCCCGAAATGCATTCGGCATTTTGCGGATAATCCGACGCACCTTCTCTCGTATTACTCATGTGGACTACTGATTACTCTATGGAGCCTACGTCAGACCGCTCCTGGAATACGCCCACCAAGTCGTCTACTCAGGACGCACGAAAGACGTCACCCTCATTGAGCGTGTCCAACGAGCCGCCACGAGAATGGTTGCTGGTCTAAAATCCGTGGACTACGAAGGGCGCCCCGCGATGTTTGATCTCTTGCCCCTGGAGTACCGTCGCCTCTAAGGGGACCTAATTCTTACCTATGCCCTGTTTGAACAGAGCTTGGCAATAGAGAGAGAGCTTGGCAAACAGGTTTTTTTACCGTTGACCCAGCAAACACACGGCGGGGACATAGTAAGAAAATTTTAGGGCTCAGAGCACACACATTCATTAGACAAAATTTTTTCTCATTTCGGGGAGTAGGTGCCTGGAATGACCTTCCTCCGACGGTTGTCCACGCGGCTTCTAGAGCCCAGTTGAAAGCACTATTAGACAATAACTTATGCGAATCCTCTCGCTGGCGAGCATACTGCCCCGCGCTGAAAACGTAAAGAGCAGTGCTACACCCTTTTTTCAATTGTGCCTTTCAGGTGAACGACAGCCACTGACCGACAAGAACAAAACCGACCCGGGAAAGTTGGGCAAAAGCCTCGATCCTGTGTATCAATCCGTGAATCCGTGAATTGGACGGATGTCACGTGCGTGCTATGGACCGGGAAAGTCATGCAGTGATTGGTCAGAATATCAGTCAATCAGAAAACAGTGTATTGCTCGGGGCTTCCCACAAACTCACGGAGATTCTTACACGAGCTGTGGGACGTTCTGTGATGACTATGGAATACATGCAATGGAAAAACTCGCTTCATATGGCCGAATATGAACAAAGGCATTCGTTCATTAACAAAAGCTTGTCTCATGTCAGCGTTTAAAGGTCATTCGGCATACTCACTCACCCGTTGGCAACTTCTCCCAACCGGACTGCCGATTCAACCACGTCCACGTGGACGCAGTCGATCCACTGCCGATGTCTAACGGTTTATCCCATGTCCTCACGTGTGTCGATCGATTTACACGATGGCATCAAGCCATAGCCGTCATATATGCTATTGCGTTTGCATCCCATTAATGCAATAATGCGTTGAAATAATTGCGATTCAGACTGAGATGCACGGTCGGTGGTTATGAACGAAGGGATCCCCAAATTGGTAATCCAACCATTTGTGAGTGCCTGAGCGATAGTTTCGGCAGAAATACACAAATGGGGCTTGTGACCATAGACACACATGAGATGATGGGAGAAACTGTTAGCTATTGGCGGTGGACTGACTGTGTCTAGGTGAACGCGGTCGAATTGGCAGTCTGGTTAAGATAAGGTGCCAACGGGTGAGTGGGTATGCCGAACGATTTTTGAACGCCGACATGCGAAACAAGCTTTTATTAATGAACGAATGTCTCTGTTCATATTCGGCCATATGAAGCTTTGAGAGATTAGTTGCCCCGTTGCGAGTGGGCCATTTCTACCAATTTCATCCATGGATGATTTGAGTCCCGGGGTCCCAATCCAAGGCGGTGGCAGTTGCCCACCTGACTAAGTTTACTGGTTAGTGTTTTCGTACTTCGTTGCCAGGCATACGCTGTCCACCTGTCGGTCGCTTCCACTCAGCACGAGGCTGAGATAAAGCTCTGTGAGGCAGACGGTCTTCTGGCATGCGGGTATAGGCAAGGGAAGGTTGCGAATGGCGTCTAATTTTTCAGAGACAGGTGATATACCACCTTGATCAATTGTATTGCCAATGAAGATTAACGAAGATGAACCAAAAACGCACTCTTGAGCGTTAATAACAACTGGATCTTGTAGTCGAGTGAATAAGAGATGTAAATGTTCAATGTGTTGATCACCGCTAGTACTGGTAATCAAGATATCACCCGGTAAATCAGATAATGCTTGGTCTGTGAAGCGTTGAAAGGCTTGAACAGCATTTCGTAAACCAAAAGGCATGCGCACGAATTCAAATATACCAAATGGCGTGGTAATCGATGTTTGGAACATCACCATGATGAATGGGAATGTGGTGATAAGCACGAAGGATATCGATATGAGAAAATATTGTGCAACCGGATAAGTTTGCAGACAAGTCATGGATGGGATAACGTTCTGAAACCGTTGGGTTGTTTAATCCACGATAATCGCCACATGGCCTCCAATCGGTTGGAGTCTTTTTGGGGACCTTATGGAGTGGAGAAGTCCACATACTTTCATATGGACAGATGATTCCCAGTCATAGCATGCTTTGGAATTCGTGCTGTACAATTTTCACTTTGTCTGGGTGTAGGCGACGGGGGCGTGAAAGTTTGGAGTACCTTGATGTTGGTATGGTGTAAAATATTGGGCTTTCGGTCATCACCATCATCATTGTCAGCTGTCATAACCGCGTACTCGTCGTACAGTGGTTGTAGCTGCCGCAGTTTCGTTCACCGAT
>NW_008751663.1:1322995-1326754 GCF_000715545.1 Opisthorchis viverrini
ACGATGACATACTACATAAGAGCGAAACTCGAGTTCGCTGTGTCTCTCCTACGTCATCATCATCATCATCATTGTCAGTTGTAATAACCGCGTACTCGTTGTACAGTGGTTGTAGCCGCCGCAGTTTCGTTCACCGATGATTTGTGCGTGGGGGGGGCAGGTAGCTGCGCACTGGAGGCGGGAGCTGATAAATTGATGCATGAATCCAGCACTGTCAGTGGGCTGTCAAGTGGGGTGGGGTTGGAAAAGGAGCTATGCATTGAAGGCAATAGCTTGGATGCACAAGCGCCATTGAGGGTGCGACTGGGCAATATCTGACAATGTCTCTAGCCATTGATGTGGCCCGTCTCGGGGTCCCCATCCAGGAAGACGGCAGTAACCAGCGCAGCTGAGTGTGGTTGATGAAAGCTAGGCTTCTGAATTTTGGGATCTTCACGAAGCAATACATGATGCGGCGCTATATCGTTTGTACATAAAGTCAGTAGGTATACGGGTAAAGTTGTCGCAGGTTGTCTTTTGACGGACAGATATGTCTCAGAGTGTAGTAGACGTTTGAGATCTATGCATAGATTTAATTAAGGAAATCTGTGCCTAATATTGGTTGTTGGATATTGGCAACGAGGAAGGTCCACTGAAATTCTATGCCAAGGCCGAGGTTGGGTTTCTATGAGTGTTGTCCACGTGTTTCAATTGTTGATCCGCTTGCCGCTCTCAGGGTAAGTGGTAAGGTTGAAATGTGATTATTCGAGGGTATACCTGGAATGATGACAATAGCTGCGCCAGTGCCGATGAGAAATCGAAGACCTGACTTCTTATCCAACCTGAGGAGACGGCGAGTGATATGATAGTGGCCTTGGACGATACTCGTCTCTGCTGTCCGGCCCACCCGTTTCCCACCTGTGAGGTCGATGGACTTATGGGAGAACGAAACGACCAGAGTGGTGTGCATTTGCGTGCAGAACGACCAAATGTTTCGTGGTACCAGGAATAATTGAACAGGCTTTGGGAATGCAATGACGGTGGTCATCTATTTGACAAGGCTTCCGCTTCGCTCTGGTGTTCAAAGATGAGGGCGATGTCATATGTGTACTCCAGATCGACAAGACTTGTCACAACAGGCGTCAAACTGACGCCTCTGTGGTTGCTACATTCACCGGGAGTATCCCTTTTGAAAATAGGCACTACTATCGATTCATGCCAGTTGTTTGGGACGGCCTCTTTCTCCCATATAGACCCTAATAGGCTAGGCAGGCACTGGCTGAGGTGCCCATCACCATCCTTGGAAAGGGCAGGTGGAAGGTTTTCGAGACCAGCAGCACGATGACGCTTGGGTAGAGAAATACATTCGGACACTTCTGAGACTGAAGGCGCCTCCATATTTACGGTCAACCCTTCTGTTGAAGGCCAGGATTCTGGCAGGCGGTGATCGACCCTCGCCACTGATAACTGATGGCGATGCAGTCTATTTGGGTTCGTGGCTGGTTTGTCGGTGGGCACCTCGTTGTCAAGCGACTCCCGCTATCCCGGAAATTCGTACTGCAAAGGAACAATCTGTGATCGGTTCATCCCCGTTTTCCTGCGTTTCGTGTCCAATCCAAGAGGATCACCCACTCGGGCCTCTGCAGCTCTTAATCTACCTACTTAGGCGTTCATGTCATCAGCAACCACAACGGTATCTGAGCTTTTAGCCTTTTTCTTATGGGCACCTAGAGTGTCCTAGAAACTGTCCTTGGCAGGTTCAGAGTATCAGGAAGGTCAGATTCCTGAAAGTAACCCCAGAACGCCCGGAACCTAGTGAGACCCTGAAACTCCACGGAAATTTCGATAGGATGGCCAGCAAGCATCCAGGCCGGTCAATCATTCAACCAATCCAGCAAAAGCCGGTGAGTGTTCAGGCACGTCACAGAAGCGTAACTGAATGTGATCAGTATCTGGGTATTTCACGATTACTATTGATGGGCGTTTACGAAATGCCTATCAGACAGCCTGGATGAATGTCAGAAAGTGTCCTTTAAATAGCTCGGGGCCGTTGTAACCTTTGCATTAGCTTGTTCGGAGTATAGCGGTTGTGTTCCCTTCTGTGAGTCTCTTTTCCGGCGCTGGGCAGGGGAGCGGCGTCAGCAGCAGGTACAACAGATTGGCGAATCAGCAGTTATAACACAGAGCTACGGTTAGTTGGGGCGTAAGCAGACACAATAAACAGGGTGCGATGGAGCTCAGTCCCCCTAGATTCTCAGATATTTCCAAACGAACCACTCATAGGTGACTGTCAATGTGTACACAATCAAGCAGAGTCGCTTGCGCTCGGTCGCTCAATACAATACCCACCCCAGTATGTCCAGCTGCAGAGGCCTCTGCATCACTAGAGGCGTGCACCCGGAACCTGGAGGATAGCTAGAGGGCAGTCAATTCGATCACAATACTTGCGTCCTGCATCCTTGTTTCTGACAAACAACAGACATCAACGCAGAGAGCATCCAGCCTACGAGCAAGAGCTACCTCTTGACCTGCTTGATTCATTGTACGAACATTAAAAGTGGCTAAGTAGACAGGTTTTCGGGAGAGAGGAGAACCATTAGGGTCCTCCACCAAAGTTTTTGGCTCAAAAGCCTAACTGCGATGCAGCCGTGTCGGGCCGGAAATGCGAGTTCATTACCATTTTTACGGAACACGTCGCCACACATGTTCCAACCTCCAACCTGGAAGGCCAGGAGACTGTGTCCCGTGGATGCCCCCTCAGTGTGTCTCAAGGGTCGCCGAGGTACACAAACCACACCACGGTGAGGTCCAGTCTCTTCGTGACGGTGTAATCACTTTGTGGGTGATTAACATCCCACAGGGTATCAAGGTATATTTCGCTATTTGCACAAGCTTTGATGTTCAAATAGAACATAAGGTTGATGTAAACTCAGGACTATACCCACTTAATAAACCCAAAGAGGGTAAGCTTTTGGCATCTTTATAGTTGATCTAGTGTTATGCCCTTCCCGTTAACTGCATTTACGAATTCGTGTACCTAACGGAGTCGCAATCTTTCCGTGGATAAGCGGGGTCTGGTGCGCCCCCGGAAACCATTCCACTGCATGTTTTTACCGGATTTGGGACGAGATCGCCCAGGTACTTAGAGCGCGAATTTACTGACCGGAAGGTCCCTGGTTCGAACCCGACCTCTGGCTCTCGACTTCCCCTGTCTTGGCTTGGGCAACCTGACAGTATCCCGGCCCTCGTGCTTTCTTCGTGTGGCATGGCAGTTAGACACCGAAAGGGTGCCACAGCTGAACGATTTTTTCACCAGGTTAGGATTCAGTGATTTGGGGAGGAGGACCAGCCAGATCACTGCTTTTATTTAGCAGTTTTTCATTGTTGACCGCAGCATGATAGGAACACTAGTCACTTTTTTCTTGTCCAATTCGCACCGAATGATGGCGCATTCAATGTGTGTTTTCACATCTGGATCTGAAACAAGACTGGCGTATCACAGTATTTTATATGCCGTGTAGGAATCGGGTACACTTCATCAGAACAAAGGACAGTGAACCTCTCGTTGAACTATCATTTCTGTTTTTCACTTCAGGGACTTCGACGGTCCGGAACTGTGATTGGTGTTCCACATGGATCTTGATACACTGAGGCTATTGGCAAGCGCGATCGCCCAGAATCCGGATGCAGAAGCAGAGGATGAGTACCTCATTAAACAGTTCAATGGTTTCTTACGATTCCTCCTGAACGAGAACCGGACCAGCTCGCCAGGTATTTCAC
>NW_008751663.1:1326844-1339770 GCF_000715545.1 Opisthorchis viverrini
CTCATTAAACAGTTCAATGGTTTCTTACAATTCCTGCTGAACGAGAACCGGACTAGCTCGCCAGGTATTTCACCACTAACATCGTGCATGAGTAATGAGCTTTAAATATACGGTAATTCACTATGAACAAGGTCATTCGACCTCTCCCTGCAGAACGGTCGCACACTAGGTCGTTGCTGACTATAAACAATTATGAATTACCCAGACGAGTGAACTCTCCGTTTTTACTGTTCTTCTATCTCTCCCTTTCTCCTGGAAGATACTGATTACTTTTATTGAGAATTCTTTACTTCACTCAGCACCTGTATGCTCCATATTAAGCTTGGAAATTCCGACCCGATAACTCACGCCCACTTATCTGCACGATCTATACCGACACGTAGTCTCCGAAATGCCCATCGAACCACAGGCAGGATTTGCTGCCAAATGCGATTGACCCGCATATGACACAGTCGTTTTTATCCAGGAAACGGTGAACCACATTGCGTCATTTGTAGATGGATTTTAGAGAGGCTCTTGGCACTGCGTCTACTCTCATATTATATGCACATTCTTCCAGTGGATAGCAACCCCTTCGCTCACGACCAACGGAGACGATAGACTTCTGTTCGCCACGACCAGATTATTCATCTAATCACAAGAATGGTTGATCATTCAGTTGGTAGATATATGTAAACACGCAGTGTCATGTTCAGCATTCAGGACTGGATAGTCGTCATATTTATATCGATCGTTCGAACCTGCCTTAACATAGTTAAAACTTTATGGATAAAGGCTTCCTGGTTCCAATCCATTCCGACAGTATCCCACCTCTGATGCTTTTCAACCGCAGACCTCCAAATGATGCAACAGCTGGGCAGCCTAAGTTAACCGAGTTCAAAGGAATTGAGTGGGTTTCGAGTACAACTTGGTGAGAGATATCTAGAGCGCGAATTTACTAACCGGGAGATCTGTGGTTCGAACCCGACCTCTACCTCTCGATTTCCCCTGTCTAGGCTTGGGCCACCGACCAGTATCCCAGCCCTCGTGTAACCTTCAGGTGGCATGGCAGTTAGACACCGAAAGGGTGCTACAGCTGAACGGTTTTTCAAGTACAACTTGGAATAATACTGGCTGAATCGTGTACTTTTCTAGTGGCATACCAACAAAAATTCGGCGCTCATTATTTGAGGATGGGTAGTTGTTTTTAGGAAGTCTCATGTGGTTTGAGTGGAGGACGACCGTTCTACTCCTTGTGTGGCCCATTAGCGCTGTGACTGCTTCCGACTCTACAGATTTAGAGGCCAATATAACTACAATTAATTAATTAGTTACAACATTAGTCCACATTTTTTCGGAGAAAACACCCCTACATTTGCGGGGCAGTTTGGATATCAAGAGGGATACACAAGATCATCCCTGCGACCTAATCGCTTATCGTCACAATTTCGTGAAGACCGATTAACTCAAATACGAACACAACTTAGGCACAAACAACTAATCACAAGTCAGATTCGAACGCCGGCGATTGGTCAGGATAGCACGGCACATAGGCTAGAGCAGCTGGAGCTCACATTTGTTATGTTTGAACGTACATAGGTGACTCAAATGGTGACTAAATTTCAATGTATTTGATGTATTTCGATGTATTTGACCAACAAGTAGCACTGGCAACAGAGACTCGATTACTCCTATGGACCTCAGCTCATATCTCTTTGAGGATTGCTTCACTTCCATTGATAGCGACTTTTTTCATGTTGCACACTTTCTAGAACGCTACTAAAAGCCCACAGTGGGTCCCGTTTTTGCAAGATATGGAAGATTTCCGGTATTAAACATCCCAAGCCATAACTACAGCAGCTTCCGGACTCGTGTATGGTTATGGCGTTTGATATCTGAACTAAGCAGTTGTGTTTTGCCCTTAACGCATGTGTGCTTGTGCGTCAGTTTGCTGATTGACGTACCAGATAGCTCTGATTACCTGCTTCGCTCTCACATCTACCAGTCTCATGTTTAACAGTAACAAAAATCCTAATGAACTAGTAATGTCTCGTGGTGGTAGTGAGCTCCAGACCATTGAGGTCTGAGGGAGTATTTTTTATGACTGCCAGCCTACTGCAACCGCACAGTGGCATGAACACTAGAATTTTTACGTTCAAATAGCCTCTGAAGAAAACCTTGTCAATATGGAATATGCAGACGTCATCGTTCTTGTCTTCGAAGGGGAGAAAATGTGCAGATAATTTTGGGTGAACAAATAGCCTCGAAGAAAACCTTGTCAATATGGAATATGCAGACGTCATCGTTCTTGTCTTCGAAGGGGAGAAAATGTGCAGATAATTTTGGGTGAACGGACCGAAGTTATTCTCTCCTTTAGCGTGCGCGAAGACCCCACTAGCTGTAAGGTCGTGCTTCTGGATATGTGGTCACTGAACGCGTCACTTATAATTCAACGAAAGGCACTCTGAGTTGCATTAGTTCTGTTCCGATGAAGTCAACCCACGAATCTGTAAGGCTCGGGTCGTGTTTGCTAAGTTGGGGCACTTATGGCGGCAAAGCGGTGTATACCGGAATCTCAAGGGACGTGTCTATCAGGCTACGGTACATGCTGTGAAACGTGGTTTCTGCGAACCACAGGTCTTTGACAACCGTTACTTCAGAACCATACCTCGTGTAGGCTGGTGTCGACGAATCTTCAACGAGGAACTTAGGAAGCGAGTGTTTGCTTGTACAACGGGGACCTTAATCGAAGAATGTATCCATCACCAAAGCTGCGATTGTTAGGCCTCGTAGTGCGCATGCTGAATCATCGTTTGGCGAAAGGAATGCTGTTTCCTGTGCTCAATTTAGTGGCGGTTAGCCCTTGACCTGGCAGAGGGGTATGAAACAGGTTACAAAAAGTCTGGGTGCTGTCGGTGCGACTGGCCTTTCGGGATTGGGTCCGCCCGGTACTCCATGTGCATGATTGAAGACGCTACAATATTTGGTTGCTAAATGATGTCAACGGCGTTCTTGTTGTCGTTTTCCATCCAGATTACCTGGACGAGTGCCTGAAGGCGTAGGCATCCCGGAATGGTTGTAATAGGGTATCACTCAGTCCTTGTCCATCCACTTGTATTATTTTCTTCAGAATAAGGCTTTTCAATAAATGATGTTTGCATGGCATCGAATCGTCAGTGCTGATCACTGATGTTCTGCTGCTGATGATGATGGCGACACGATGGTGCGATGTTTTTCAAAAACTAATATCTGCTCTCTGTTAGATCGGTGCCGTTAGACTACGTTCTGGCAGCGGCAATCGTTAGGTCCAGAAAAGTCGCTTATTCTTCCACACCCGAAGCGAAAAGTTCCGGCTCAATTTTCGTCATAGGTATCCCTCTGGTAAGATATATCACGGATGGTCCGTGGTTCGAACCCGATCTCTGCCTCTTGACTTCCCCTGTCTAGGCTTGGGCGAACTGACAGTATCCCAGCCCTCGTGCCTCATTCGTGTGGCATGGCAGCTAGGCACGGTGCTACAGCTGGACGATATATCACGGAGGGTCGCATAACGTTCAGTACGTTACTCTGTGCAGCACCTTGAGTACCGTATTTGCTCACCATCTGCCGTAATTGTGTTTGGTGTAATATCAGATGGATTCGTTCTACGTGTAGTTTATGTCACATCTACACTGCATAGTAGGGAGTGAACTGATCACTTCTTTGCGTGGCCACTTCCGCACACCATCTTTCTCCATATCACAGTATAGCTTTTTACCGTGTAGGTTGAGGCGCTCCAAGATGCGTCTTGCAGAGACCGGCGTGCCTCTACCATACGGTGTCAAGTATCTGCCGCATCATATTCACTAGCTGGTCACCATCTTTAGCATATTTCTGTTGCCGACCTTTTTGTCGGTGTTTTAGTAGTCTAACCACCTACTACCATGAGCCATCCGATATGGGAATGTAGTGCGTGACAGCAACTTCGAAAATCGTCCACGTTCTCATTTCATTACGTGACGTAAACGTACATCGTCGCTCTGCAGTTGGTTCGACCATGAGTCGAATTGACTTACTCGACTTAGGGTAAATCGATTGCAGATGTTTACCGACTTTTTCTTGTAAGAATATTCCTGCCGACTGGCAATACGGCCACTAGGGCTCGGATTGTTGTATCTAGAAATGTTATAGATGCAATCCATCATTCTTTGGTGTCACCTTGGTACATAGAAAAGTTCCGTTCGTAAAGTTTAAGGCCACTAGCTGGGTGTCAACCAAGGATAACTGCGTTTTGTCTGGATCCTTTGCAACTCATTAATACGAGTGAGTGAGTGGAACGTACGTACAACATTCACTTTTTTCTCAATTTTTTTTAATAAAAGCATGCACTCTCTAGAGAGACTTCTAGTCAAAAGCCAATTTATCTAAGGACTGCTGGCTCTAGTGTTAACACACTGCTAGTTTGTCCACATGCTCCTTGCTAATCTGCTTCATGTCTGTCCTAGAACGCATGTAAACCGGCCAGCTTTTGTTGTCTCCTAGTTGCATATCGGCCGAAATTGTGGGAAGTGTGGTGAGCATTTTACTTTGGGGCTGTTGGTCCAAGCTGTTTGAACTTCTTCGTTCTGGTTGATTACCTTCCGGACGGATTCGTTGGAGTTCAGTGCGGTTATTTGGAGTTATATAGAGGATATGGGTGTTCAGTGCAGCTCTAAGGCGATAAATATTGCCGGATTATATAGAGGTTGGATTTCCTAGTAGTGTGACTTCGTCAAGATAATACTGAGATGATTTCCGAATCTTTCAGTCGTCCCAGCTTTTTGTGATGAATTCCTGCACAACGATCACAGATACCGCTGTGAAATGCTGGTTTACATTTAGTCACGCTGAGTCGTGTAAACACGGTGTCCTAGACCGCGTGATTCACTATGGAGCGAGATGGCCCAGTGGTTAGAGTGCGAATTTACTGACCGGGTAGTCCGTGGTTCGAACCCGACCTCTGCATCTCGACTTTTGTCTAGGTTTGCACAAACCGGCAGTATTCCAGCCCTCGTGCTTCCTTCGGGTAGCATGGCAGCTAGGGACGAATGAATGCTACGGCTGAACGAGTTTTCTCTGTTCATTAGGATCTATACTTACAATTTTCCAGCTGGGAATTTAAACACCTAACCTTCTGGATGCAAGTGATTAACTTGCATTTGTGCAAGATATAGTGCCACCAATCCTTCAGTCATTCAGTTTACGTTACGTGATGTAATGTTGCTAAGCTCCTCGTGTTGTCGCTTTTTTGAAGGAAAGCCATGTGAATTGCCCTGTTTCTTCTTTCTTTCTAAATTCGGAGGTTGCGTAGCTTTCTTTTGTCAGGATAGTTATTGTCCCTCGAACGTACAAGGAAAAAAATCCAACTCCCGGTCTATCATTATGTATGCTGATTACCTCTAATAACTTTTCGATAAGCCATGGTGTAAGTAAACTGTGTCCCTCCGAGATTTGTGAGTAAATCCACTGTCACTAGACAATGGAGCCTATTCAGGCTTTTAATCAAGTTTACCCACCAAGCATTAATTCATATGAATCCAACATATGTGGCTTTCCGACCTATCCATTCTAATTTGTGTGTATTGTTCGTCGCGTAAAAGTTTTTCTTCGTTTTGGTTTTATCCAGATCAACAGGAAGCATTCAAACTCAGTTTGAATTGCTTGACTAACCTGTGTTGGTCCTGCCATCGGAACGAACTATTACGGAAAGCCATTGGTACGGACGAAAGATGTCGAACGTTTGTCTCTCTGATAAAGGACATGCTTTTCCAGAACTTGAATCCGGCGTTGCGTCCGTTAGTGATTGGTCTATTGTGCAATCTCACTAGAGACGAGGTGTGGGCAGCTCGGTTCTTTCAAGATGATCATGAAAGATTAATCAGTGCCGTGCTCCCAGCAAAAGTCATTATTGATGACACCATTCCGGTAATGCATATTTCTACCGTATACCTGAAATTACAGCTGCTTCTCAATATGACCAGTAATCGAGAACTTCGCCGTCGACTTTGTGCTAATGGGACATTCCAAATTCAACTGCTTAGCCGGTTCGCTTCCGAGTCCGACGCGGAACGAGCCGTCTTACTTGCCGGGATAGTTAAAAATTGCTGCTTTGAAGATGGTACAGATTATCTTTTGTCTAATTTCTTCATACTTGCTTTAGAGTACCACCCACAGCTACTTGGTCCCAGGTCTCAGTTACTGGAGGTTATACTCCGGCCACTTTGTGGTCCAGAAGATAACATCGACTCCGAGGACAAACAAGCCCTTCCTGTCAGTTTGCAGCAGCTGATCGGGAACCCATCCACAGTTCGTAGCAAATCGAATGAGCTCAAGTCGACAATTTGTCATGCACTGCTTCAGGTAGGTTTGTTGTTGACATGAAACTCTTCTGGTTCAGCTCTGTGCTACGAGTTGGGGACGAAATCGTCTTCGGTCTGTTGGGACGTATTTTATCCTTCGGGAATTGCACAAATACGAAGGCTCGAAACTCTCCGACGGAACTTTAAATGATATAGAAATACTTTCTACAAAATCCCTACTTTATGACATAGAGCAAGTTGTTGATCAGCTCATATGTGAGGAACGAGACAGAGACCAAGCCACGACGGAGAAAAGCCTTCGTGATATTGAAGTAGACGATGAAATGGCTCAAAAGCTGGAGCGAGATCGGGTGGACTACATTGGTGTCAGCTGAATACGGACTTGACGAAGTAGTCGTTTTTCAAGGTGATCATAAATGTACATAATGATTAAATTAATTTCGGCTGATATTGGAGTTTTTGGTCACTTCGGTTCGGTTGGGCTAGGCGGCCGCCATTCACTTTATTCGTGATGCGTTTGAACTACTACCAAACAACAAGTAATATATCAATCCATTTTCTTCAAAGCCACTAGTGGTGGCCCAGCGACATTTCATGGCTGTCGAATCTCTGTTGAGATACTACCTGAAAGAACTGAACAAAATTGTTCAGAGAGGTTGTTTTTTTCTGAGGGGAACCAGTTAAACGTTTTCAAACTATTTAAGAAATATTTAGCAAACAAATAAACTTGCCTTCTGGAAGCCGTATTTCTGTGTCAGTCATCGGGGTGATTGAATATCTCTGTCGGCATGCATTCATGGTAATCTCGTTATCTCACCTTCTTTAGACTGATATCATTGTTTTTCAGATTCAGGCGGAATGCTTTCGGTGCCAACAAATCGATAAAAATCTGTGGTTCTCGGACGAAGATTTCAAGCAGTAATGGAGACCGTCCGTCTTGAAGACAGTTACTAGGGACAGGAATCATTGGTCTTGTTTACAGACAGTTCACAGGGTTCCTATCTCCCAAGTAAATATGGCGTTTGTTTTGGTTCCTAAGGTATTGAGGCAATAGGAATAGGAGCGCTTCGATTTAATGTGAGATCGGGGACAGTGCAAAGCTTCAGGTTATTCACAATGTATTCCCGAGCTTATTGCTATGAATGTTCGCCTCTATCATGAGTTCTCTGAGTTTGATCGTTGTCCTCGCAGTCAGGGAAACTTCATGGTCACCTCTGTCCAGTTTGTCTGCTTTACAGATGTACTCGCAATGGCCATCAGTGTGGTCGGCTATACCACAGCCGCGACAAAAACTTTGTGGAGCCTAGGACTGCCCCGAAAGACATGATTATAGCTCGAATTGTTAGTGAATATCTTATATTGGACCATGCAAAACCACGTCACGCCTAGCGAATTGTGACGAATGCAAACCGCAAGTTGGGATGCGGCTAGTAATTCTGACTTATCTACGCTTTCGCCGGTGTCCTAAATTCATTTCTGCGTTATGGTGTTAGATACCCGTTTACAAGTGCATAATCAGATTGTTTCGCGGAAAGTGCATCATTTCTGTGTATCTAATTGATGCTCTGTGTCTACGGATTCCGTTCCAGGATTCTATAATCACCGGTTTGGGTGTGCAGAGCTGACCATGCCTGCAGCGTAAGGAAATCTGCTAAAACACTGATCCTTGCCTTCTAATTGTGTGATGTCCTAGCGAGACGGCCGAAGTGGTTAGAGCGCGAAATCGCTGACCGGAAGGTCCGTGGTTCGAACCCGCCCTCTGCCTCTCGACTCCCCCTGTCTAGGCTTGGGCAACCTGGCAGTATCCCAGCCCTCGTGTAGCCTTCGGGTGGCATGGCAGTTAGGCACCGGAGGGGTGCTACAGCTGAACGAACGATGTCCTAGCTAATCCAGCCTCCCACCAAGTGGCACCATCATGTGGAACATGCTATACTCCTATCGAAATTCTCCCTATTTCGGCTGATTTTCTGAACAAAGACAAATATTCGACTTTGTTTAGACTGTACTTTCTTGTACTGTTTCGCTCACATCTCAACCCGGTAGGCTGCATTTGCTGTCGGGCGCTTTTTCGGGGAGGTGCACGACTGAGCCATGGTGATTGTTGTCCGAGTTAGAGCAACTTATTACCCACTGTCTTCGTTCAAAATGTCACCCAGGCGTAAAAAAATGAACTCGCAAAATACAGTTTGTACTTTGACAATCTATATTCGTCTTTTGCATTCATTTACTAGGTCACTAATTGCCGAAAAGTGTACACAGGCCATTCACCAGTAGTATGCCAAGTTGATAGGACAAATTACAACATAATGGCATCAGAGAGCCGATAAGTTCGAGTGAGGGCCTTGGGACGCACCAAACCACGTCGATCATATACCTCAGTTGACCTCCCTAACCGAAGTTCCTGCATGCCTTCCTTTAATGCGCCGAACACTGAAATTGTGACCACAAGAACCTATCATATGCGCCTGACCCCAGTAGGACTTCAATTTTCGTGAACCTGACGGACTGACTGGCAGGCCCAATATGCAACATTTCATTGCGTTGTATCCATACATCACGAAAACTGTGGTTTCTCTTAAAAAAGTAGATAGTTTGGTGTTAACTACATATTTCTTTGTACTCATAGGCATAGCGCGCTTCGGTACGAAACGTTGGACAAAATTGGTGGAAATTAGTACGTTTATGTCCAGGAAAAGCAGGATACAAAACCACCATTTCGACCAATACTCGTATATATATATATACATATAGTGTGATCGCAGATTTTTTTCATAAGTCTAGTGAGAACTGCAGCCGGACCAGAATCGTTGAACTAAAGATGCTCGATTCTAACCGATCAGGGAATGCCTTCTGGTCCGTGTCAAGTTCGCGACGTGGTTTTCGGTCATTTAGAGCGGCCCGTCTCTGGCTACATTTAAAGCAATGGAACATCTTCTCTTAAGCACTTTTCAAGAATAAAATAATAATATTCAGCCGCAACTACTTCGATGCCTAGCTGCCGAGCCACCCGGAGGAAACACGAGAGCTGAGTGACTACCGGATTGCCCAACCCTAGACAAGAACTTTCGAGATGCAGAGATAGGGTATGACCCACTGACCTTCCGGTCAATAAGTTCCTGTCTAAATTACTGAGCTGTTCGGAGCCGCTTCACTTGATTCTTCCTATCTTTTTTTCTGCATTTGAGACAAAGTTCCAAGCAGGACCAATCAACCATAACCACCATCGAAAATATGGGTTTTGCCCATTAATTTGGGCATGGTCGATCATTTCACAAATGATGCAATAGAAAAAGCGTGTTATTCTAGTCGAGTACTTTGTCTGGTTTATCTAAGCCCGAATCACCCGCTGCCTGTGTTTTTAACCAGCCTCGAAAGGTCCTATCTAATTAACGAAAGTGGCTCACGCCTTGATACTATTATAGCATGGTCACAGACATAAGTGAATGCAAGCGAGGAATGCGAAGAAGCAACAGGAGAATATGAGATAAAAGAGAGAAACGTCTCATTTGAAGTCATGCCACCAACAGTTCCAGTCAGATAAGATGAACCCCAGCGTATATATGGGTTTTCGTATGGAAACACGCGTGTAAAGACCGACAACCGAAGAATGGACAAACTGCTGAATGCTTTTCAAGGCGCGGTAAGCGCTAGCACAATCAAGACTCACACTTCATACACAGTGTCCGTCAGGCTGGGTCTGGTGTGAGACTAAATGGCAAAAATGTACACTCAACGCCGTGTGCCGCGCATAAAATTACGCAGAGAGCCCACTATGGCAAGCAAACAAGTCACTGACTGTGATCTTAGGAAGTCCCAGTCCAATACCGGCCTTGGCGAATTGACGAAAGCAGATCCCTCGATAAGAGATGGTCATCGGTTGGTGAACCAAAAAGTCGACATCACAACCGATTGCACGTAGGACTGAGATTATGGCGAGGGAATATTCATCAGTGCCGTACTCCTGCTTCTCATTCCACACAGTTACTCCGCGCCTATCCGAGACTATGCTGACGTCTATTACAGTTGCTTGGCGCTCGAACAGCGATTAAGGGCTTAATGAAGGAAGTCGAAGTAGGTGCTCTCAACTCCTCGAAGACGGTGTACCCCAGGTGACGGGGACATTTTGCGAGTTCCCTTGCAACCCGATTGTGACCAGCACATCTGGCGTCATGCGTGATCCAGCAGGGCTCTAAAATATGCACCAAACTCTTCGGTTGACCACAGTTTCCACGACATCAGCTCGCTGAGCATATCGTCGATAGTTCTACCGTCACGCTGTTCTTATTCGTGCCAAAATAGCTAGGCGACTCGGTGTCTCCCAGGTGGAGATCGTTTCATCCCAGGGCCAATAAGCGAAAATGGCTGATTGTACCACGGAGTGACACCGATGTCGCAAATTTTGTGTGTTTAGGCCAGAATGGGGAGTGTTCCCATGCTTCATTTGCTGGTCCCTGGTTCATTGGGAATCAACTTCATATCTCGTATCACCAAACTAAGAATTCTAGTCTGGAGCCTAGGAAATTTTACATTCGTTTAAGTGTGTAAAGCATGTTTCGTTTCCCAAGAAAAAAAGTGTAACAGATAAGGCACTCTAGTGTGACAGGACGTATCGCTATGGCTACCAACGGGATACTGTGCAACAAAGCCCAGTCACCAGTATTATTCAGCATGAAGACTATTGTTGTATCCTCCGTACGAATGTTACAGACACTACTAAAAGGAGCCGATAGACATTTTATGCACCAACCTCATATTTGTCATGCATGGTAAATGGAATGCCCGCGGAAGACAGTCGGGAACCGTAAGTGAAGCAACCTTCAAGTTGATACGCTTTCACCTCTAGGGCACCAAGTTATCTCTAGTTAGGCCAGGAATTTAAGTTTTGTCCAATTGCCTCCAACGCAATGTGAGTTGCGTTTCACAACTGCAGAGTGCTAAAAAATCGATCGAATCCCAGCCGTAAAAACAAGTCGATGCGTAGCTAAATTTGCTTACCTGACCAGCTGAAGACGAAGTCATTCCTCGAATATGTAATCTAACCTCTCCGAACTTAAGAACCTACGGCAGCGGTGTGGCGTTTCTTTGTCTGTCGGGAACACGTGACAGCACGTCTCATACTGGCTTATGAATCAACAAGGTGGACTCCACGTAAAACAGCTATAGGAAAGCTTTCGGTATTTGATCAAGGCGGCTCTGAAGCACTGACTGAGTCGGTTTAGAAACCAAACAAAGAATACTGAGGTGTGCCGTAGGGTTTTAAGGGAAAGGAACTTACCCGATGAGTCAGCTAACCACGCCAGTTAGGACGTGCTTCGCATAGCAGAGGACTGTGCATGTTGCAGAGCTCTACCATCCAGCCTTGCGTTTGCAGGGAGCGAACATTCAATGGTCTGCTAACAGTATAAAGGCCCTGACTCAGTCGAAGTGACAAATGTGGTCTCCTTGGTCGGGATCCCAGGACTCGGTGCACCCATGCTTAATGACACCGACAGGCGAGTTTCAATCACGCGGTCTGTGGTGCTCTTACAGCAAGCTATTGTTTCCATGGAATAACTGACCGTTTCCCCTCTTCATTGCCCAACTGGAATGGTCTAACAACAGCTGATTGATTTGGTCATCGCCTTTAATACCCGGCAGCATCTTCAATGATTACCAAATTTTTCTTGACCGAAACTCTAGCCGATGGAACATGGATTATGGCTGATAAACCGAAGTGGACTGATTCAACATGCCACAATCGGACCTTTCTGTTTCGGTATTTCCATTTTGAAAAAACGACGTCATCCGAGTTTTCCGACAGAACGAAGTCAACCTAGTAGTCAGTCTAGAAATGAACTTGCATCACACGAACCGAAATAGAGGACATCTCACCGAAATATGGGTTGAGGGAACCACGTTTCGATAAATGGGACTACACAACTCACCAATTACTTTACACAATACATTTGAAAGTTTAATTGTACTACTTATTGGAAACGGAGTACACTCTTGCATAACCTCGTCATAATAAGAAATCCTCATCTCCATAGGGGCCTATCCTGATCCATTACCTCCCACTTCGTTTATTCGCTGATCCCTGTGTACTTTAGTACTGAATTATGTCCAGCATTCCTTTCAATGGCAACCTCTTCAACAGGCAAATTAACTTTTAAATGTTATATTAACGGTCAGTAAGCAACCTTGTGTGGTTCATCAGTTCAGTCCTGCCGCTTTGAACTTAATAAAAAGGGGATGAAACAGTTCTTTCGGGGTCGTCTGCTAAGAATAGTTCAGAACCCTTTACAACACAGAGGTAACAACGCTACTTGGATGGACATACTACCGTACGGTATTACAGTATCGGACGGAATTTCGTCAACTTACTTCCGTAGGATCGTGCATATAAGCCAACTCTGTTATTAATACATTTTTGATGAATTATCTGCATGTACCACACTGAAGATGCTGAACCGGGACCATCGGATTCAGCGTGAATGACACCATAGTAGTTGATAGCGAAACTGATACCCAACGGCTTGTCGTACGCTCTCGCTATATTGCACACCCACGTTCACTTCTGTGAACGAATCGAAGAAATAAACGTGTGCGGTGTGTGAAGCCTAGATTAGC